>NW_011362680.1:5281-12844 GCF_000735185.1 Notothenia coriiceps
CTTGTGTCTATCAGTACGGTAGCAGGAGGCACTAATTAATGCAGAACGAATATCCTCATGAAAACAACCTGCTCGACCTGGGTTTTGTAATATAACACAAGAAAAGAGCAACTGTTGTGTCCCCAGCCCACTAGTCGGTGCTCTTCGCTGGGGCCCTACCGTCTGAGCTCGGTGCCTGCGGTGGCCGTTCACAGCCCGCCTGGTCAGCGGAGAGAGTGAGAGCTTCAGGGCTTGCCTCGCTCGTTTCCCAGCCACGCAAATATGTTCTCTTCAGATCATGTCTGCGGTTACTGGGGCTCATGGCGTCAGCCATCCTAGTAGTACGTCTGGGCCGCTTGACACATGAGGAAATTTCAGCGCTGGGTAGCTGCCCTCAGACTAAACCCGCGCGTCATGGCGCGCGGAGAAGAGTGATGGTCACTGTGCACTGCGTAACGGCGCTACGCCACTGGCTGCACCCGACTTTCCTGGTGCGAGGCGTGCCTATGGGTGCTGTCTTATCGCGGAAGGTGGTCACCACGGACGCATGTCTGACGGGCTGGGGCGGCATATACGAAGGTCGACCTGTGAGGGGTCTCTGGAGCAGAGACCTCCAACGGTCACACATAAATTATCTGGAGCTCTTAGCTGTGTTTCTCACCCTAAGACGCTTTCTGCCTTTTCTCAGGGGACATCATGTCCTCGTGAGGACAGACAACACGACCACAATATCGTATATAAACCGCCAAGGGGGTTTGCGTTCTCTACAGTTACACATGCTGGCACGCAAACTGATCTTATGGAGCTGCGGACGTCTCCTCTCTCTGAGAGCGACACACGTACCGGGAGTGATGAACCTCGGGGCAGATCTGCTGTCCAGAGGTGCCCCACTATACGCAGACTGGACTCTACATCCAACGATTGTGAGTCAGCTGTGGGTGCGTTACGGCCGGGCCGCGGTAGATCTGTTCGCATCAAAAGAAAATGCTCAATGTCAGCTGTTCTTTTCAATGCGCGATCTAAACGCACCGTTAGGCGTGGACGCGCTCGCGCACGTTTGGCCCCCGGCCCTTCTGTACGCGTTCCCACCCCTGGCTCTAATACCTCCAACTCTGGCCAGAGTGAGAGAACAACGCCACACACTGATCCTGATAGCTCCACACTGGCCTGCAATGTACTGGCTGGGGGAGATATATCAGCTGCTGTGCGGACAGCCGTGGCAGCTCCCGCTACGCAGGGACATACTATCTCAGGCGGGGGGGATGATTTTTCACCCACACCCAGAGCGCCTGGCGCTATGGGCCTGGCCCGTGAGTGGTATAACCTGAGTACAGTGGGGCTCCCTCAGAAAGTGATAAACACTATTCAGAGTGCAAGGGCTTCCTCCACCAGGTCTCTCTATGACTGTAAGTGGAGGGTGTTTGAGGAGTGGTGTCTTCAAAAGAAACACATCTCTTTTCAATGCCCTGTCGGTGTGATTCTATCATTTCTAGTGCATCTGTGAGTATGCACATATGAAAACTTTGCTATGTGAACTTAAGAAAGGGCGAGATAACGAGAGATGGCACCAGGTCAAGCATGGCTTGATTCATCAGGAACTGTTTGATTGTGGTTTTGTTGCATCTTGCATGATGAAACAGGGAAAGCTCTGAAATCAAAGGGAAATTATGGATACAGTGAAGCACTGATGGCTACATGCCAAGGAGAGGCAGGCAGAACAGATGGAGTGACTTGTTCTGATGGAATAGAAGATATGTATTGTCACTCCGTTGTCAAAACAGCAGATGGAGGTGTGCAGCCAACCAAATAGCAGAGTGCATCAGCAGCAAGGAGAATAAACTTTTCTTAATTGCTCTCGTCAAAGATTATACTTCAGACATCAACCTTATTGGACAGTGGGCTGATGCGCTTTATGTTAGTGCGTTTTAGTGCTGATATGAGTTTCATTTAGGATCCACCCAAGGCTGGATTTTTAAGCGGATCGTAGAAGTCCCAGGTTGGACTGTATGTAAATTGATTCTGCAGTATCCTTTCTTGCCAACTTCTAACCCAAATACAACCACATATGGACAATACTAGCTTGGATGGCTTATGGTTTCCTATCTAATACTGTGTGTATGTATTGAAAACCATGTGCATTGACACAAATAATTCCAGTTCCATTATCTTGATTGACTTTCTGCAGATAGTATTTTAGATAGAACTGCCTGAAACCATTACCCTTAAAAGCTGATGTTGACGTCAGATTCCATAACAAAATGTTGAAAATTACAGAACAAGAGGTCGTTCTCAAGGTCGAAAATTAAAATCAGCTTCCACCTTCACCCCATATTCCCTTCTCTTGAATCTTAGGCCCTGGCAATATAGGGAGAGCCTTTTCAAACAACCTCTCCCCTACCTTTAACCTAACAATGCAGCCCTGACAGCTTTAGACTAGGCAAAAACCATGCTAACCTATATTATACAGTCCTTAGCTAGCATGGTGTGAGGCATACCATTGTGGTATTTATTATCTGTATTCAAGTTTAGTCTGTCCTCTGAAGGTGTTTAGAATTCACAAGAAGCAGGAGCCTTTGGTATTTGAACATCCCTCGTAACCTTTATGTAAATATTGATTGGACCTCAAATTGAGATTATTTTGCTCTTCAAGGAAATGTAAACTTACCCCCTAACCCAAATCATATGAAACATCAACCTTTGCACCCTAACTCTAGGCACCAAAAATATCTTCTTTTAATATATATAAAGAGGAGTCTTACAATAATGACCTTTGCTCGTGCATCACACGACACACCTTGAGGTTGTAGGTCGCTTTCCTTTGAGTTTAACATGGGGACCACTGACAGATTAATCCAGGTATGGTGACTTTAATTTAACCCTTCTGTTGTGTTCGTTTTCCCCCCCCCTTACTTTGGTGTTCGCGGTCAGATTTGACCGGTCCTGTTTTAACTGCTATTACATTAACACAAAAACCATTAATCATCACCACATTTCATTTAACACCCTTTCAAACTGTAAATAATGTATCAGACTACTGGTATACATGAAAAACTGCAGTACATATACAAAGAATAGACACTGAACATGTATTGCGTGTGCCAGGTGTGATCCATAAGGGGGGAAAACATCTAATGGTACTTGCGTACGATGGATCTTGCCCTTCCTACATCCAGGACATGGTTAAACCATACACCCCAGCACGTGCACTCCGCTCTGCATCGGCCAAACGGCTCGCTGCACCCGCACTGCGAGGGGGACCCAAGTTCCCATCAGCAAAAACACGTGGGTTTGCTATCCTGGCTCCAAAATGGTGGAATGAGCTCCCCATTGAAATCAGGACAGCAGATAGCTTGTACATCTTCCGGGGCAGACTGAAAACTCATCTCTTTCGACCCCGCTTCGAGCGATAGAATTACTAACAAAGAATTGTTAACAAAGCACTTATATACTAATAAAGGGCTAGCTTATCTAAAGCCAGTTGAGTAGCACTTTAAATGTTTTAGCTCTATGAAACCGGATGTACTTATATGATTCTGTTTTCTTCAAGTTTGTATCTTCTTGGTCGAATGCACTTATTGTAAGTCGCTAAATGCAATGTAATGTTTGTTTGTTTGTTTGTTTGTTTGTTTGTTTGTTTGTTTGTTTGTTTGTGTGTGTGTGTGTGTGTGTGTGTGTGTGTGTGTGTGTGTTTTATCTGATCCGGATGGTTACTAATTCCTTTTCTTTATGGCGGTCATTTTTGACTGGGAACACCATGGGTGTTACAAAGTTGACTAAATCATCCAAAATCCAATGAAAGCGGTGATCAGCAATTTGATATGTTCAAATGTCTACCGTGAAGGATATCATAAAGCCTTAATGCAATCAAATGTAAAACAAAAAAGTTATGATTGATGAAAGTAGTAAATCGGTCAGATTTGAGCCGAACACAACAGGAGGGTTAAGACTGGACAAAGACAATGTTCCATTAGATGGTGGTTATCTAGTATGTTTTATAGCTTAAAACCACCATAGGATTTCTTTGTTGTACCCAAAGATCAGCTTAAATCTGTATTTTTCCTTTGGCTAGCCATCAAGCCATAGTTCTAAATGTTAGGGTTAGGGTTAGTTGGTCGTACGACTCTGCTAGAATTAACTCACTTTTTGCTTTTCTTTAGATAATTTTCCACTGTATACCCTGATAGTACCCTCTCAATCTAGGGGGGGTAATTAGCAGTTCTCCACAGCGATGACGATTGAAACTGACAACAGGCATACTTAATTGAAAACCCAACACTGTTCATTGAAATCCATGGTGTTGTTGTGCTGGCTGCCATTCAGAAAAAATTGGGTCGGTGAATAAAAAAAAGAAATAATTTCAGAATAGATTTACAAACCTTGGGTTTTGTTGCCAATGGCGGTAGATCCTCTACGACCAACATTAGACTGCAGTGTTAAACGCCACTGTTTGGTTTCTGGCTTGTAAGAAATCTTGGTGCGTAAACAATACTTCACCATTTTCAAGATATACAACCCAGAAGTAGCAGTACAGTACAGACATACCTTAATGTGCAGTAAGCAGATATCTTTAGTAAACACCCTGCGTCCTCTGAAGATGCTTAGAATTGTCAACCCGAAGGAGGTTCCTTTGATATTTAAACATCCCTTGTAACCTTTCCATGTTGCATGCATGGCCAGTGCTCTGGCCGTATGGGCCAGTCAGTCCTCTTTTAGCTCTTCACAGAAAGAAAAGAATAGCTGTCAGATGCAAGAGACAGAGAGAAAAGGGGCTGAAGGTGAGGGGACTGTTAGCAGGTATGTGTGTGTGAGGTGTATCAGAGGAGGATGGCAGTGATATAAATGTAGGAACAAATTAACCCAGTGAAGAGATTGAACCAATAAATAAGAACAGATGAAGATTAATGGATCGTGCCCAAAGTCTTTACTCATTTCTATGTGTTATCAAGGCCTCGCTGACATCCTCATTTGGTGCGGCAACTAGTGAATAGATATGAGTTAATCTGCTGTTGGCTTGTTTATCCGCTTGTTTGTCGGCCTGCTGTGTATTCCCTCATCGTCAGCAGAGCCAACCCCTGTATGACAAAGTAGGTTAACATCACTTCTTAGAATCAAACGCGTTCCCTTTATCACTTCGACAGAGGTAAGGGAGAACACTTGAGCGGTTTGCATATTTCTGCATTGTTGGTGGGGGGGGGGATGTGACAAGTTATATTGTTGGCTCCTCCTGTGTCTGCGGCGACTTACAGTAGGATAGATGCAGGGGTTTTTCTTTGAGCGGTTCTCTCGCAGCGAGGAGTCAAGGCTCATGTGTTTGGGCTACGAGTAATTATGACATTTAGTTTAGTCACCGTCAACTCACAAGTGAGCCTGTCAGTGTGGAAACACGAGGCAACATCATTTATCAGAGCTTTGACTGGAAAGCTTTTGTCAGCGCTGTAAGTGCTTAGCGATGCTGCTAACCATTATCCTCTTGACCTTCTTAAACTTGTTTTTCTATTAATTTATTTAAAAGTAACATTAATATAGGCGCTGTTACATTTAAATTGAGTGCCACCAACGCAGTGAATGTAGATGACCTCTAGCTGAAGCTAATTTGTTGGCCGTCCAATTTTAGGCTGTTCGGAAATAAATACACATATTACAACAGCATAATACAGGCATACAAACTGACAAAAAAACAGGCATAAGCAAACAGTATTGAAATGTAATAGATAATGTTTATATTGCATAGTTGATACATTGGACATCTGAATATCCCCTTCAACTCCCCACCCCACGCTATCGTGTCTTTCACTTCCTCTAGCTCATAATTTTTGTCAGTGTAATTGTGACAGACACTGTTTTCCTGTTTGACAAAGTGCCTTGGCGTGTGTGCCTAATTAGTTATGAAGCGTGCAGATTATGGACCTACAGCAAGTGGAGACACTTTTGATCTCTGAGTTTGTCATTCAGACGTCGTTTCTGCTCATGGCCAGCGCAATGGGGGTACTTGTGTTGCCTGGAATGAAGCGCTGCCTGAAAGACTAAAATCAGGGAACAAAGGTATCTGTATTCGTAAACACCACAGATCACAAGACAGGCAGAATGAGAAATAAATTACCTTTTTGAACATTAAAGCAGGTAAACATGTCACAGTAGAAGCACAAAATACAAATATGAACCTGCAAAATATCATAATAAATTAAAATAACAATATTTACCTAAACAAAAATATAACATTACTTCACTCCGTTCTAACAGTGGTAAACACATCTTCATGTTTGTATAGCCTTTGTTAATTCCTGTGTTCTACTTGAGGAATGAATCATTACATTGTTGATTCAAGGGCTATTTTTCCTTTAATACGTTTTATTTTCAGTTTTGCCACGGTTTATTTTGGGTTGTTTGACTAACCTCGAACACAATCAAACAAAAGCCATTTTTAGTAACATTGTATGAAACCTTTTCTTTTTTTTTTAAAGCTAAGGTTCCCTCAGGATGTGACCTGTTTGTTTATTATCACCCCAAGACTTGCATATTATGACATAAGTAATTTGCTAATTGGAGTGTGAAATTAGAGGGAGTCTTCCATTATGGAATGCCATTGCACAATGAGGGAGGAGAGGATCAAAGACTTATGGTTCAAAAGTGCTGTGTTGCCAGAAAAAAAATCTCTGTGTAATTTCCTCCTCCTCCCATGCTCACATACTCTCAACCCTGTATCCCTTTTTCTTTCACTATCCTCCTAATGATCGTAACAGGCCTCGGAGCCCATAAATCTCAACAGCAGGGAATCTAAGTGTCTCATCATTATGCAGCCTCCACCTATCCGCTTAAAGAGCATCCATGTAAGGCCCCAAGGACAGCAGCAGCACTTGTTTAAATCCAATCTCATTTCAGTGAGCTCTTCATCACTTTGTTCTCCTCCTGCACCTAATCACGTCCCTGTGCCATATTGTTGTCTTATGTGGAATGGAGATGAGCTCAATTACTCTTCCACTTGACTAATGTTGATGACTGAGTTAAGTTGACTAAGTCATTTTCAGTTAAGGTAATGAAAGCTTTAGCGCAAGTTCAATAAGGAAGACCTAACAATGAGTCACTTACACGTCACTCTATTGCTCTCTCCCCCCTCATTAAATGCGTGGGCGTCACCCCTCAGCAGCCAATTGCTGCACACGTTAAATTCCTTAAATGCCTGCTCTTCCTTCCTGTCAGTTGTCATTTCAGGTGACCACATGCAAATGGTAGTACACTAATACTTCTCTTCCGTTAAACACTCAGGAATATATAACCTTAAGATGTCTAATTCAGACTTTTCCGACAACAAACCTTTTTCGAAGGATCTCGATCCCGGCTCCGACGTACCTCCAGAAGTAGCTTCCAACTCCTCAAGCCACCGGTGCATGAGCGCCCGCCTGGCTTCCCGTGGCGGCTCACGTACGGCAGAGGCAGACTTACCCTTCTCCCATCTACTGCAGCAGGGCATCTCCGCAGCCCCAGATCTCCCTCTCTCCCAGCTTCGGGAGCTCTCGGACCAAGTCTCCGGCGCGGTCCCCCAGCCCAAGCCAACAGCTCCAGCCAGCTCTCCCGAGAGATCAGGGC
>NW_011362680.1:13750-28042 GCF_000735185.1 Notothenia coriiceps
CTGGACTCCCAACGGACGGACCGATCGGTACCCGAACTGATGCGGGCGGTGCTGTTTCCAGCTTGCAGGGACGGCTTCGTCCCTAGAACAAGTCTTTTGGCCTTCAAATGCCACCGGGGTGTCAGGTGACTTTGGCTTCAAATGCCACCGGGTGTCAGGTGCTCTGGCCTCAGATGCGCCCTTGGGCGTCAGGTGTTCTGGCTTCAGATGCCCCTGTGTGCCCAGGGAGGAAGACAAGAAAAGAGACAGAAAAGGAGTGAAAAAGGAATGCTGGACTGCAGCGTCCCATATGTAAAAATGTGTCCGTGTAAACTTGTGTCTTGGCTCCCCCGTCCTCAGATGCCCCTGTGTGCCAGGGAAGAAGAAAGAGAAAAAGAGAGAAAATGAGAGAGAAGAAAGAAAAGAGAGAGAAAAGAAAAGGAGAGAAGAAAGAAGACTGGACGCAGCGTCACCATACGTAAATGTGTCTGTGTAAACTCGTGTCGGACCTAATCTATGGACGCACGTCCTCTTACATCGGGACCCTTGTACATCTCCGTTGCAACTCTGCTCTGTATTAAAGGGACAACCGCCCTCGGGGCGCCTGATCCTGTCCCTACGTCAAACTTTAGGCTATGGTATTACTTTGTACATATGTACATTTGCACAAACGTGGTGGTGGTTTATATACGTATTTATGGTATCAATTTCCAACCTTCGGTCATGCCGCGACTACAGGCCCGCTACATCCTACTCTTCCGTCTCCTCCTGCGTCAGGTCAACAACATCCTTCTCCTTCTTTATGGAATACTATCGCCGTGGATAGGACTTGCTTCGGGACTTTCGATAATTCTGTGGTGGTGGTCAATATACGTGCAATGGTGATCCATTTGACTCTCTAGAACCTTTTCGGCCGTGCTCGGCTACGGGCCGTTTCTCCTCTACATCTGTTACATTACGTCGACAATCAGAACTCATGTACTACTTTACTTATAGTATGGGACGAATTGTATTCCGGTATACTCGTACTTTGTTATATACTTTCACGTTATACTCGTCGTACTTATTACAACGGAATCCATTTTATGACTTTGGACTGGGTACTATATCCTGATCGAATTAATGTCAAATCTAATGCGTGGTACTACTGCATCTACGACTACACGAACCAACCCAACTAATCTACAGAAGATAGGGAATGTACTTGACTAGAGAAAGAGAGTACATTCTTTTGGGGGGGGTTTTGGGTGCCCTAACCCCCGTTCGTAGGGCACTTTACTCTTTTTTTTTTTTTCTTTTCTTCGAAGTACTTACAGACTCACTTACATCTATTGCGCGGCGACGGGATTAGCCAGCACAATACCCCCCCAAACCTCCCCCCCCCCTCCCACCTCCCTAATGACGGTGGCACAAAGGACCGTGCTGTCAATCAACCGTCGGGAAACGGGCCAACCGCGGGACCCCCTTATTGTCTGGAGCCCTACTCGTAGGGAACGGTTCCTGACGTCCCCACCCACTCCTTTTTACATTGGGTTACAACCCCACCCACGCTGGGCAAAAAGCATAAAAAGCAAATTTTCAATACTTTGTTCAGAAGGAGGCAGACCGGGATAAATGGACTTTGCCGAAAAAAACTGATATTAAAAAGGCCTTTTGCCGGTGCACCCCTTTTCTTTGAAGATTCGGGCCTCTCCTTCCGTTACTTCCCGTCTTTCCCCTTCCACACCCGGGCGGATCGCGGGGCGTCGACAACCGTGCATCCGGCTGAACTACCCTTTGGTGTATCGGGTTCTTTGGTCGAAGGCCACAGTTGTCGGCCTTTGCTTGGGTTCAGGTCCGTTTGCAACAACTACCGGGATTCACTTCGCGGAACCGGAAACGGACTTTTTTGAAAATACATTTTCATTCTTTTTGCCTTAGAAAGGCATTAAATTCCAGGGCGGCTTAGTACCGCGGCAAATTCGGGGTAGAGATTAGCTAGGAGAAAGTCCCATTTTGACCTTATCTCCTTGTAGGGGACTTTCTACGGGGGCTTTGTTTGGGTCTTTAACCCGGGATACGACCCCAGAAAACTTTCCCTCGGGCCCCCCAGGTCACCGCCCGCCGGCCTATTAAAAAAAATCAACCCATAGGATACCTTCCCGGATTGGGTATGTCAACCCAACCCCCCGAAGTTCAGGTCATAAACCCCATTAGGATAATTGTGGATGTGTGATATAGGTAGGTGTTGGTAAATTATGATCTTTCGAGACCGGTACAAGGACAGACGTTTAAATGGGCCGGCGCTCAAACCCCTGAAAAGGTGGACACCTTGCACCTTGCATTTAGTTCATTAACGTACTGGGGCGTCGTCTTGGGGGTTTGCAAAGGCAAACGAGACTAACCGACATTTTCATCCCGGGATAAGGGTTGCAGTCAACGGGTTTAAGGCCTCGTAAAAACCCCTAGGACTGGGCGCGGGACGATCTTATAAATTATTGCGCTCCTCCTTAAAGGTGATTGCGGGTGGGGGGAAAATCACCATATTTTAGGGGTGGTTTGAATTCTGGATAAGGGACGTGGGGGAGATGGCGTTACTTCGGCTTACCAATTGTTGGATATAACGCAGTCCATTTGCACGGTTGACAAAACAATTCGTCCTTTTAGTCAACAACAAAACACCAACCACCCCTGTGCTGGCGCCATTTTCTTAAAAAAAACCGTTAAGGCACCAAAATTTGTTGTTTACGAGAGTGGAAATTGTATTTAAAAAAAAAGTTAACCAGGCCGTCGATTCCATCCGATTTCGGGGTAAAGAAACCAATACCACATCGGATGGGGTCGGGGTATGGGGGACCCCGCGGCGGTGACGCCCCCAGACTTCTGAAACCTTCTGCCGTCACCCTACGAATGGGAAGGCCCACCCTTTTACCTGAACCAGGGGGGGCGTGAGGGCCCCCTTTCATTTTTTTATTCCGCTGCTCTAATATCAAAAGGGAAGCTCTTTTTTAAAAAAGCGAGATGGTCCGGCACCCTCCTTTACCCAAAAACGCCGAAACCCCCTTTTACATTTTAGACGGACATTCCTCCCTCGAACCCTCCCGCCCTTTCGGTCTCCCCTCAACCCTCCCTTAATGCGAAAACACCCTACATTCTCATGGGACCCTTTGGCCGTTATTTCTTGGAGACCCGGGGGCCATTGCTTCGGCTTTTTGGTGGCCGATAGCAAGGGCGCCTTTCCTTGCAGACCTTTCGAGGTCGGTCCCGGGTGGGAAAAGGACCTTGACCTCCGGCTCGCAGCAATATTCGTCGTTCCCTCGAACAGCCTCGAACGTCCCACAAGACAAGACCGGCACTGATTTCGGCCTTCAGAGTCTCAGCATGACCCGTAAGCTCCGTTAGTGATTCCGGCCTCCTGCCGCATACATATATTAATCTATTATTTCCTCCCCAGATCATCACAGTCACCCTACAAGGTAAGAAACTCAGTTCATCTCAGTATTCTATACTTCACTGGTTTTGGGGATTTCATCGGAGCGGTTCTTTCCCTCCTGAAGGATTATCCTGCAAACCGGGGCCTAATCGCCAAACACCATTCCATTCTCCTGTTGTATTATCATGGCAATCATTTCATTTATATGACGTGTAACAATAAATATGTATTCCATACATCACGTCTCTCCGGGTTGAAATGTTGTTGCTGGCACATTCTCCCTGAAGAAAAAGTGAATTCTTCTTCAGGGAGTCTTCCAGGAGGATTGTGTTTTGATCTCAGCTTACACCTTGGTAGGCCTATCGGTTGGAATGGAATCTGTCCATGTCTTTGAATAAATGCATTTACAAAGCCATACATTCATGGTACAGGGCAACATTTTCCAGTCCTTGAGAAGATCAGGAGATTCTGGTTTGTAACACAACTACTGTAAATTGTGCATTATAGTTGTTGGAAACCACAACTAGATATGGGACAGATTTGGAATAATTGATTAACCGAATGGTCTCTGGTGTAGTTCAAACAGGTAGGCTATGAATAGAATATTAACGGGTAACTCAAAAACATAAAGTAATACATTTCATATCTTAAATTTGTTCAGCAGTTCATATGTTTATTCTTGTGTCATGCCTAGTAATGGCTGTTTAATTTGAGTTGGAGAAAGAATCGACCAATCAAAGTACATAATGTGAGATAAACAATTGTGACATCATTTTCCTACGAGCTAGCTTACAAGTTTTCCACATTGTTATTTAATAAACTGAAAGAAAAAGCTAACTTTTATTTATTATTAGTTGTTATATTTAACCAATTTGAAATGTCTTCATAACCTAACAACAAAATATGTCATCCAACTACCATAACAACATACAATCATATACATTTTTATATACGACGTGATCAAAATACATATTTTATTTTCTGAAACTGTGACATGGTGGCAGTTTTAATTAAATAAATATCTGAAAAATGTGCCGTTGTGGATTGAAACTGCTTGATTATGTTAAAGAAAAAACGACCTGGTTGAGATAAGGAAAATATCATGGTTTGGGCTCAATTTAGTTTGTTATGCACTTACACTGCAACATCCGTAACTTAAAAAAAGGTTATAAGGGGCACAAATGAAAGGCCTGTCCATCCACCATAACCTCTTCCCTATACAGATGTTGTTGCTCTTAATACTTGCTCTGGTGATTATACTATGGCAACTAGAGAAACTAGTCTGTGAAACAGCAAGGGTAAATATTTGTCCTCATAAGTTGCCTGCACGAAAACATTTCTGGTGCACTAGTTTTGGAACTGTTCCTGGAAACTGCCAATTCAGCTTTTAAAAAGGTTCTGAAAATGACGGTGTTGGGACGGATACATCACTCAATAATTGATGAGAAAATGACAAAACAAAAAGGAGTTCATCATTTATGAACACAGTGTCAGGCTGACATGAGAAACAATGGCAATTTGCTCATTCATACACTTTCACTAACCCTTAACTCAGTACCTATTTAACCCCAAACCATGATCTTGCCATGAAACCACCATAAAACCGATTGTTTTTCTCAGCATTGATTTGAAGGCACAAATGTCATTCTGGGTGCGTTGGACCAGAAAACCCATCTATGTGTATTCTAGAGTTCTTGAACAATCAGTATATTTGGAACTAGCGCACACAGCCCTGTGTTTCTATGTTGGTAACAACAGTGTGGGTTTAACGTTTGACTTGTAAAGAATTATACAATTTTTGCCTTTTATAGCTTGACAGAGAAATGGACCAATATTTCTGTAGCATCAAAACTAGATGTTGTCTCCTTTTATAACGTTTCTGTTAATGCGTTTAGGTTTACAAAAACAAGTGTGTTAACATCTTGAGAAGATTTCCAAGTGTTTCATGGTCTTACATTTTGGAGGGTTGTCAGCAAAATGCATTTGCAATTGAACATTGTTCAAGTAGGATATTTTAGCTGCTAAGGTTGTGACTGGACCATATGGGCTCAGGGGAGGACTTTAGCACACTGCCTGTAATTCCCATTCTTCACAACATCTTTTCAGGTCCAAACAAAATGAAAATAATTTGTCTGGATTCTCACTTCCCAGATAACGAAGGAAATAGCCCACAGCTCACCTGAAATGTGACAGAACAGGCCTCTCCGCACTGTCCCTTCCGTCCTTTAATATTATATTAAGATAATAGATTATATAATAGATATTATCCGGCTGAACAAAACGTGATCCGTCTCTTAAATGTGTGTCAACCACAGACCGTATTTCAAGTTATTTTCCCAAATCCTATGGAGAAATGGCATTGTTTTTTTGTCGAAGGATCCGGAAGAAGTTTACTTCCGGGTTTCAGGACGCGTCACTGTGCCACTCTATAGAAGAGTCCTCTTTAGATGAGCTCTTTTAATTCAAACCATATTTAATAGGAAGCAGTAAGCCTACATCCTTAAGAGCTTTGCTTTCAGGATCTTCCTCTGTCATTGTAATCCGCAGCTGACACCCTTTTGCCTGCGAAATATGATTATGCTTTTAAACCTCTGATATGGACATACAGACTGTAAATAGATACCGTAGCATCATTCAGTGTCATGTTAATTGTTTGGAGAGCTACTTTTGTCACCATGTGATTAAAGTCAAGACTGGTTTCAATTGAGGACAATTTCCTCTGTTCAAATGTAGTGTGGACGTCAGTCTGTTTTATGACGCTGCTGATATTCAGCCAACATAGTGTCTGTCATCCGGTATGCGGTGACGCACTACGTTTTTTCTTAAATCAAAAATATTTTTCTCTCAGTCAAAAGCGATTACTGTTACTGTTGTTCTTTGAATAAAGGCAGAAATACATGCCTTTAGGGATACGTCACTTATACTTCTCAAAGCATTTAAGAAGTAGGGTGGCAGTGAATGTGCTTGATTGACAGCAGAGCTGGAAGAGCAACAAACATCCTGTAGATTGGAACAAACCGGTGCTGGTAATTGTTGTTTATTAGCATTGGAAGTAAAGGATAAAGACCAGCTGAACAGATACATGTTTAACACTGGGAAGTATGTTTTAAAGAGGACATATTATGCTCATTAAAGGTCATATGGCTCTGTGAAAGGGTGAACTTGCATTGTTGTCCTTTCTTATTATGGTTTTAACATTGGCATACATTTTTTCTGAGGACATATTTTGCTAATGTTGAGGTGGGGGGGGAGTGTGTGGGAGATAACTTTGGGAAAGTTGCCTATGCAGATATATAATGGGCCTCTATAAACTCTTCTTAATGCTACAGGTAGTTCACTGCATAGCCTGAAAACTATTTTAGCTGCGCACCTTCACAATGTACAAACCTCCAATTGTGGTCGTTATTTTTCAATGCACGTAATTTGCACAACATATTTGTATGCAGTACAAAAGAGATATGCAAATGCAATTACAGCTGGACCTTAAAAAAACACACCTGTCACCAAATTGGTCTGTTAACCACTGATCCAAAATGGCAGCTCCTGATTCTTGCCACAAAGCAAAACATTCCCACAAATCAATCACAGCGTGGCGGTTTGAACATATCCTCTTTCAGCCCTTTCCTACCCTGTCTGAAAGGTGGCGTTGAGCTGGAGCCAGAGAGGCTGTTCAGTGCATTTCTCAACTGAATGACTCTCCAGATGGCAGGTATCTTTAGTGCTCAGCTCCCATGTCCTGAACAGTGACAGCTCCGCCACGCTTCATCGGGCTGCAGCGAGCCCGTCCTCTCGGGGGATCAGGACAATACAGGCAGTGCACTTGCTAGCACAATTGAGATAATAGGGCTCCTGTTCATGCATATAGGCTTAGCCTAGGGGGGCGCCCAGGTGGCATCCTTACTAGGTGCCCGCAATTACTCTCCACTTAGAAATTACTTAGCTATAAATTGCTAAGCCTATATGCATGAACAGGAGCCCTATTATCTCAATTGTGCTAGCAAGTGCACTGCCTGTATTGTCCTGATCCCCCGAGAGGACGGGCTCGCTGCNTTAAGATGGGGTGAGTGAGTGTTGACATTTTTTAATCCTATGCAACTGGTTGATGGTTTTGTAGTCGAGGTCGGACGGTTTTAAAAACGAAAGCATTTACGTGCTAAACATTCACGCGAGTAATCCAATGAATCAAATGGAAATAAGGTTTTTAACACATGCACGGAATAATATTGCCAAACTAGTTAGTGAATATAGCAAACTTTATTCAATAAGTCAAGTATTTACTCCCGGAAAATGTTTATGTATGATGATATATTGTTAACTTAGCTCACAATGGAAACAACGTCGGACATCTACAAACGCGTCCTGTATCCGATCTCAAAATGTGCCATTATGCAGCCCTTGTTTTGCACTTGCGCGCACGTCGCGGCACTTTGCGAGCGTCTACAGGCTCAGCTGCATTTTACACCGAACATATAATATACCGTTCGAAACATCTATTTGTCGCCGAACGCCACTTCGCTCAAGTCGACCCAAGTCATACCGTCATATACCGTATACCACGGTATGATGTGAGCAAGGTATGACGGTATGAAAAAAATGATACCGCCCAAGCCTAGTGGCCAGGGAAAAGAAAGTTTGGGGCTCTCTGCTGGAACTGCTACCTCCGCGACCCAACCACGGATAAGCGGGAGAAGATTGATGGATGGATGGATGGCATTTCCACAGTGACTGTAAACCCTTTAAATCAATTAGGAAGGAGACTCATAGCCCTTTCCCACCAAAGCAGTTACAGGGCCGGTTCGAAACTAGTGCGCAGTTAAGAACCGGTTCTTCCTGTTTCCACCACAGCGGGGCTTGGTCGGGCACTGCAAACCAGTTCTTATCTAGCAATGCTTGTCAAGAACCAAGAACCAATGTGTCAGGATGACGTTGGCGGTTGAGTGAAGTGACCAGAACACGTCCACACACTTATACAGCGAAACATGGCCGCTAGCATGTCGAAAGACCTATATAGGGATATGGCAATGGTTTGGGCAAACCATCCAACCCGAGCATACAATGGTACATTTAAGGGTTTAAAGGTTTGTCAGATCTGATCTCAGTGCCTGGTATCCAATGAGAGTGTGCATTTAGAATATTTAATAGTTCCTTTTTGACCTTGCAAGAAAAGCAACAATTGTATCCTTATTTTCTTTTACAAGTTGTTAAATGTGAGGCCTACAAGAGAGAGAATGGTCAATTATAATTTCTAGATATGTGTCCGCTTTAAGGCTACTGGACTAAATCCTATTGTGACAGACAGAACTTACCAGGATAATAGTCATGGTTTCCCTCGACTCTCCCTGTGAGTTGTGACTAAGTCTTCAGTGAAAGATATGGATAAAGTTTGACATAGAGACGGACCATTATTCTCACAGAGAAAGAGGACATGCGATGGACCTGTGCAACCAATTAGGAACAGGAAGCCGATGCCAGACTGTTCTGTGACCCTGCAAACGCCTGTCCCCGCTGGATTTCCAACCATTACCAGATGCTACTCCCATTCGCTGATGAGATCACTCCTGACCGCAACAATGTTTTCTATTGACTGTCTGCTCCATTCCACAATGGAAATAAGACATTATGGATTTTTCTTGAGGCAGTGGGAAGTAAAAGTGGATAATGTTAAGGGAATATGTTCTTGCTGCTCTGGTGTTTAGTGTTTCCCATAGAAACAGTTCCAACAAGACACTGAAACATCATTCTTTAAACTCTTGTCAGGGTATTGTTCAAGACTTGTCATATAAGGCTAAGTTCTCATAAAGGATTTATTTCCGCAGCGCCGATAGCCTATTTTAATTATTCGCAATGAGGAGAGAGCAGAAGTTGACGTCTCAAGAAAAAGCACCGAACCTAGCATCTTTTAAAGAGCTCGATCTTTTTGTTAGCTGCAGCTCGGAGCATTTTAGTTTAAGGCTGCTCAATTAATCACATTTTAATCACAATTACGATTATGGCTTGCAACGATTACGAAAACAACGTAATCGAAATAAAACGATTATTATTATTATTATTACTTTTTGTTTTTATAATTTTTTCTTTTTGGTTTTCAGTTGAATTATACTTAAAGGTGGGGTAGGTAAGTTTCAGAAACCGGCTCGAGTGCACTAAAATTTGAAAGTACACAGCCAAAAAGAATCCGCCCCTTCCTTCAGACTTCCTTACAGAGCACCTCCTCCGCGAGAGCAGGCTGCAGTAACGTTACATATCAGGCAAAGCTAAACACATCTAGGTTAGCAATACTACACAGCCAAAGCAACTCCGATATTGACTCTGGTTTGACTTCTCCTAGTTTCCACTTTCTTTTTTTTCTTAATTTGCTCCGTTACATTTTTTCTTTTGCGACCAGTAGACGATGTTGAACCTAACTCTGCCATGGTGAAAGTGGCCGCCTGTTGCTGGCTGCAATGCACGCCCAATGACGGCACACCCAATGAGGGCACGAGATACATTTGTGCGTGCACGAGATGGAAGGCTGACAGACAGGGCGGCAATCCAATCCGGATTGGTTGTAGTTTTTACAGTATTACGGGTTCCACAGATGACATTTTTTTATGTTTTTTTTGTCAAAGCACTTAAGATATTCATTGCTATCGGGATGCTAAGAGCATTCCATGGAATATAACAAAAAGTGTATCTCGAGCCGGTTTCTGAAACTTACCTACCCCACCTTTAAAGTTCAGGGTAATCAACTGTTAAAAACATACTGCTCAAATGTGTTTCTCCAATAAATTGATGTTTTTAAAGTCAATGAATAATCGCATTTAATAATCGCAATTACAATTATTGGCCCAAATAATCGAGATTATGATTTTTGCCATAATCGAGCAGCCCTACTTTGGTTGAACATCTCTGAATATTGCAGAACGGCACTGAGCTCCCTGCCAGTGCCCATGACTCTGTATGGCCTAATTGTCCTTAAATTATGACATAGTTTGATTGATTTAAAGGGCAATTTTATTTTTATATTTTAATCCAACCCTGTTCCTGACCCCAAACCGACTTACCTTTGGTGGTGTCCAGCCATGGATTTAGTGTTAAAAATATTCTCTGATATTTCTGCTTCCATCGCAATCTAGTGGATTTCAACTGGGATTTCATTACTGTTTGCACCTCATTGAACAAAGGGCAAGACTCTTTCTAGAAAAATGAGCAAGTGTTGCTCTTAGTAATACACAGCCTTCACTATTAGCAGTTATTATTGGGACTTATTTCTTCACATTGTTGAAGCAGATTTTTCCAAGGCATATCTCGATAATATGGACAAATAAAAGCAAATATATCTCCATAGATTGTACTTGACGTAAGTGGGGGGGAAACAAATTGTATAACTTGAGAGAACCATAGTCAATCAGAGGATTGTTTGCTGGTTAAAGAAGGGGGATGTCATCTTTCTGTGCTTGAATAAGAACAAAGGTACAGCCATAACAACGCTGACGTAAGAATTTCAACAAAAGTAGCATCAAGCATATTACCTTAACAACTACTTGAAACTGAATAGGAAAAACAAGAAGTAAGGTTAGGGTTGTTAACAGCTAACAGCTTTGTTGGTAAAAATTACATTTACCTCAGTCCGTAATTATTGGTAAGTACAAAAGGACATTTTCAGTCATGTGAGTAGAGAATGAAAAAAAGAAAGGTAAAATGAGGTGAATACACTCAAGATAACTTCCTCCTACTGAGAGATATTTTATATTTTTACTTCCAAGTATGTGTCCAATTTCATCATTGCTTACCGCCCTGATGTTTGGATAATGTGTAAATCCTTCACATGACACACTGCGTTATCAGAAAGCAAAGCAAAGGTTTTTGTTGCCTATTTTCGTTTGCACAGTTCTGTCTGCAGCATTGCCGCGGCAAATTGTGCCATCCCAGAAAAGCTTTGTGCATTAACATCAAAGCACAAACAGCTCCTCCAACACATAAGTCCTGAGAAATGGAATCAAGACTTTGGAGTTATGGAAATGATAACTGCCACATTATGGGCCCCTGTGTCCTAGACAATTGATATAAGTCACTTTTATAAGACCTAATTAAGTCTCCTATAAATTCTTGATGCATCTATGTACAGTGCTCTAAATCAAACGGCTTCTGTTGGCATCGCATTAGCATATCCCATATGGGAGGCAGAGGAGGACTGCTTTTATGCCCCACAATTTATCGAGCCTGCAATTTACACAGCAGTATGGATGATCCTATGGAGGGAGGTATGGGAAACGACTATGCAAATGAACCGTCTGGATTGTTCCAACAGGAAGCACTCTACATCTGCAGAAAAAAAATCAGGGTTGACACCAAGTGATGTATCAAGTTTGATAAAACCATAATTCTTTCAGTCCTAAAAATTAAAACAATTTAGATGATCAGATAAATTGTTAATGTCAATCCAATAATTTACTAGCATTTCATCTGACTTTGTTCATTTCCTTGATTTTGTGCTAAAAATCTGTAAATTTGTAAAGCAATTGGTAACTCAAACTGACGGGTAAATGTAATGGAGAATATGTTCCCCTCTGAAATGTAATAACGTTGGAATGAGATTATAAATGCTCAAGCATATATTGGAGGTAAGAGTCATTTTACTTTGCTACATCTAACAACTGGTAATTGGGCCAAGTTTGAGGATGAGGGGTTCATGCTATTTCAGACAGTAATCTTAAAGGGGCCCTTTTATGCTTTTTGGGGTTTCCCTTTCCTGTAGTGTGTTGTCTGCGGCTAAAATCCAAAAGCTCCCTCCAGAAGGAGTATCTCCACCACACCTGAAACGTCTAAATTGTATTCATTTGTTTACTTCCGTGACATAGTGACTGACAACACTTGCACTTATATCGGCTAGTTGTCCAATGCATTGTACGTGATTTTCTAAGGGGCGGGACATCTCTTAGTGGTTGACCAGTCATAACAGAGCAGGAACTTTATTTTGACAAGCATTATGTATTCTATATGAAAAGCGAGCATATTTACACTGATCATGCATTCAAGAACCTTCAAAAGATGAAAGCTTTCATATTAAATGACAGCAATCAATATGATTGTTATGCTTATTACATAGTTTTTGACCTTTTGTGTGATGCTATTAAAATGACACTGTATATTACTTTAACACATGCCTTTAAGGTGCATAATGCAATTAGTTCTACAGCTAATCACAAACGGTCCACATGACCTTTTGTTGCATTATAAATGCAGGAAAACATTCAGATATATATTTGCATTTTTGGAACATTGTGTGCCTATTAATTATTTTTACCATAACATTTAATCTCTCTAATACTGCGTTCACACCAGACGTGATGCGAATGTTCGCATCGCTCTAAACGCTCGAGTTTCACCGCGGCTGCCAGCTGTGTTTACTCGCATCATTCAAACAAGATGCACTGGCTCGGGGGCTACAACTACAACAAAATTAACATATTTGACCGTGATAAAATCATAATAAACGTTTCTAAATGATGCCGAAGTAACAACATACTGATACCGGTTAGTAAAAACCATGAATTAATGCTTGACAAGTCGGCGGGTGATGTTTTGGTTTTGTGGTTCTACGTCAGATACGGCAGGCTGAGATCCTCATCGCTGATTGGCTACCGCGAGACCGCGTCACAGGAATTTGACGCCCTAATTGAACTACAATCCCCACAATCGCACCGCGACATTCGCATCATGCTCGCTGTCGGAGCGGATTTGCATCCGTCCGCATCTCTGAATTGACTTTACATGTAATCGCGCCGCCGCCTCCGGTGTGAACGCAGCATAAGTAAAGAAACAAATATTTGATTGAAAATGTTTTCACTTAACTTTGAAATTGCCTACAAGTTAAAAAGTGCATTTCAACACAACTAAGAGCTGTTTACAACCACTTGTTAATAGCACATGCCTGCCAAATTAAAATATTATCCTGATGATTATCAGAGTCAAACACTAATGTGTGCCCAGTCAAGTATAACACAGATTCCCTTGTGCTTGCTTTCACACTGCACCTCTTCTGAGCCCCTTCAACAATTCTTGTTATGCTATTGTGATGCTTTCTATAGCTACATAACAAAACACCTGCATGGCAGTCACAAGGTGACTATGAGACTCGCACTTCAGTTTGGTGGAAAAACAGCTACAATAGTAAATGAATGTATGTTATCTTATATTGAGTCGTATTTAGCCAACGTGTGTATGAGGTTGTCTCTCCTGCAGACTTCATTTCAGCACGTACATCGCTATGTAATTAGAAACCACTGTTGTTTTTCCAACAACTGCAAGAACATGGTGATACCAGAACATGATGACCCAGCTGCAGAGAGCAAAATAAGATGATTATATAAGTAAATACATTAGGAGACTTACTGTCCAAAAAATTGATTTAGTACCAATAAGTAAATTATGTAAGGTTATTCCATTTATGTGACTATATAAAGAGATTGTATTGGACGACTGCGGTTTTCTTGCAATTGAACACTCAAAATCGTAGGCTCCTGTTTATAGTCTCTTTCTTGAGATATCCAGAAATTATACAATTATTAGTTTTAGGGTACAAAAAAAACACTTCTTGTTGTTGGAGCTTATTAAATTCTAAAAGTACTTTTACTATTGGCCTGTCATGTATGGCTAGACATAAACCAGTTCCTCACGATAAGTATGATATAAAGAAGCTTGCTTCAACGTATTTCCTCAGGAAATTATTCTCCATCCATCCATCCATCTTCTCCCGCTTATCCGTGGTCGGGTCGCGGGGGTAGCAGTTCCAGCAGAGAGCCCCAAACTTTCTTTTCCCTGGCCACATCAACCAGCTCTGACTGGGGGATCCCAAGGCGCTCCCAGGCCATCGAAGAGATATAATCCCTCCACCCGGTCCTAGGTCTACCCCTCAGTCT
>NW_011362681.1:0-1871 GCF_000735185.1 Notothenia coriiceps
AGATAGAGAATCAGCACTTTGGAAACAGGGCTGAAACAGAGGGGATTATGGGTAATGCTGCAATGATCTGTTTGGTGTTTCAGCCAATCAGAGACATGTTCTGAGTGCCACAGTGACGCGTCCTAAAACCCGGAAGTAAGTTAGCATGTCACCACGTCCGGTTCCTTCGATAAAAACCAATGCAATTTCTCCATAGGATTTTTGGAAAATAGCTGGAAATAAGGTCTGTGGTTGAGACACATTGAAGAGACGGATCACGTTTTGTTCTACGACATTAAATCCATCAGCAGTGACCCCACTGGTGATTTCTGAAGAGTTGACGTGTCTGAAAAACGATGGTTGTTACCAAGTGGCTGAATAGGACTACAGAAGTCGTGGAGGTCGTTGTACGTCATTACACCGAACACGTAAACACTCCTCTAAGTTTGTTTGCCCTGTTCTGCTTGAAAGCAAGTCCCTGCCTCCTGCAAACTGTTCAAACAAACGCTTCAACTCGTTCCATTTAGAATCTGTATGTTTGAATATGGATCTTAAGTTGGCGTGACGTTGAAGCAGCGACCCTGCTGTAGTTCGTTTATAGCATAACGTTAGCATTTTGCTTCTGGCGATTAGATTTATGATTAGGAAATATAAAAGTAGTGTAGACATGTGGAGATTATCCGGCTGAACAAAACGTGATCCGTCTCTTGAATGTGTTTCAACCACAGACCTTATTTTCGAGCTATTTTCCAAAATCCTATGGAGAAATTGCATTGTTTTTTTGTCGAAGGAACTGGAAGGAGTTTACTTCCGGGTTTGAGGACGCGTCACTGTGGCACTCTATATCTGAGACCTATGATATATTGATGAAAAATAGTATAATAGGAGACCTTTAACATTTAAAAAAACAACTGTGAGTAAATGGAAAGAAACGCCAACATTTTAGCATGAAGTGTTCTGCCTAGTTTAGAAAATAAGTCTACCAGTAGTGGAAGAAATACTCTTACCGAGGTAAAAGTAGTAATACCACAGTGTAGGAATACTTTGTTACAAGTAAAAGTGTGGCATTCAAAATGTTACTTCAGTAAATGTACAAAAGAATCCCATTAAAATTACAACACGTGAGAAACTACTTTGCATATATGCTATATTTATAGTTCCTTTAGTTGTAGTAGGTTAATCTATTATTGTGTTTTGTTAAATGAGCATGTATTCCATATTTAATATATATATATATATATATATATATACTGTTTGTTTATTTACATTTTTTATTCATGTGCAATGTCTTTTTTTCATGCAGCTTTAACCAAAAATATTCCCAATCGGGATTAATAAACCAAATCTAATTTAATTTGTCTGCACACACACAGAGAAAAAAGAGACACTTACGGTACTGATATGTTAAAGTTCTGGAATGTTCTCCATGACAAGGTCGACAGGTTATTGTCTCTGAGATTTCTGGAAGAAGATAGAACAAAAATTAAAATCCAAACCAAGCTCCTGCTGATGTTCAGGTGTATATCAGTATGTAGTGTCTCTACTTTAAAGAGTCCTCTCCTGCTGATGTTCAGGTGTATATCAGTATGTAGTATCTCTACTTTAAAGAGTCCTCTCCTGCTGATGTTCAGGTGTATATCAGTATGTAGTGTCTCTACTTTAAAGAGTCCTCTCCTGCTGATGTTCAGGTGTATATCAGTATGTAGTGTCTCTACTTTAAAGAGTCCTCTCCTGCTGATGTTCAGGTGCATATCAGTATGTAGTGTCTCTACTTTAAAGAGTCCTCTCCTGCTGATGTTCAGGTGTATATCAGTATGTAGTGTCTCTACTTTAAAGAGTCCTCTCCTGCTGATGTTCAGGTGTATATCAGTATGTAGTGTCTCTACTTTAAA
>NW_011362682.1:0-2526 GCF_000735185.1 Notothenia coriiceps
CTGCTAGGCGTCCAAGAGACCAGGAGCAGCCAAGGATTAGAAGAAATAACGGCCATCGGAGAGAAATTGAGCTGTGGTTTGAGGAGAACCAGTGAAGAACTGGGCAGCTATCTTGGTGAGTGACCGGCGTTAGCTACAGAATGTTAGCTAACGTCACATCACAACATTGTGAAGTTAGCTATCATATATCAGGCTATAACTAAAGTAGCATTGATAATATAGAAACGTTACTGGCAGGACTGTTGATACTGATCCATAACAGAAACTAATGCGCAAGTATCAGCCGTATCTCGCGTTACCTAATGCAACTCCACACTACGGTGCTGTGTACCGGAGGAGAGACGCGAGATACGGCAGATACTTGACGATCTGGCGGAGAAAGGTTGTGGAGCCTCCGTTGATATGCCGTTGTAAATGGCTTGATGGAAAGCAGGTGTGTAGTCGGGGAGGGCGCACAGCTGATTGCAGCAGGAGAGTGGAGGTTGAGCCGGGAGCCAGGAGTGACACACACAAACACACACACAAACAACACAGACAGGGGGAAACAAACAAACACAAAGGAGACAGCTGGAGCAGTACAGCCACCACAGCGTTACCTAATGCAACTCCACACTACGTCTTACGGTGCCGTGTACCGGAGGGGAGAGAGAGAGAGAGCAGCGAAAGGGGGGGGGGAGAGAGATGTAATACAGTTTCCTGATAAAGCTGTGGAGAGTATGTGCTGCAGGGAGGTGGATGCACAAAGCACCCAGGAACGAACGCTAGCTCCGGTCCTTTTCCCGTGAGGGAAACTGTGGACTCGATGTCCTGACAGGCTGGTATTTGTGCAACCTGCACAAACACAATACTGCACCATGATTACAAATGGTGAAATACAATGTAAAACTAACGAAACATACCAGCTCACTAAAACACAACCGCTCAACTCAACCCAACTACTAACAATACCCGCGTTCAGAGAGCGGAGATGTTTACCCTTTGTGATGTAATATGACGCGTTTGACGTATGACCTTAAAAAAAAGCAGTTTTTAAGAGCAGAGTTCAAAATTGCTCCTTTCCCTCTGAATTCCTGCCCTTATGTCTCGTAAAACATATCAAATCCTACATTCACTTTTTTAATTGTAATTTTCAAGCAAGTTTAAGCATAAATGTAGGACAAAAACAACCTGCAAGATGCTCTTTAAAGCCAAAGTAATTCCAAACAGCGAAAATAGTTTTACCCTTCTTTTTAACAAGTTGCTCTTGTTCTGGTTGTTCTGCCATCTTCGCTCGCGCTGAACTCTCATAACACATGTCACTCACAACGTGGCCGAGTGGGCTTTCAGGGAGAGGCAAAAGCGCGCGTTAACTTGACAGCCCTAAAAAATACCAAAAAAATGTTCAATCCAGACGAGAGATCTCTCTCTCCCCCGTCTGTGTGCGAGGGCGTCAGCGGGGGAAGCCCGAGGAGGGGACGAGAGCAGGTAGGGTGACCACACCGGGATGGAGAGACTCCGTTGAGACATGCCATGGAGCTCAGGTAGAGACGAGAGTATTCAGTCTTATCGTTGTAGCCACCGGATGGCTAAGGGTCCGCTAGCTACCGAGATAGGAACCGATGAGCCAGCAGGTTGGTGAAAGCAGCGTGAAATAACAAAAGTAGCGATTCGGTATATTGATGTAATACAAAATGATACTGATGTTAATTAACATTTAAATGTTGTTTTAGCCAGGCAAAACATATTTTAAAAACCAAAACAGTGCGTCGTTTTAAATAATCCTTAAGGGATGGTTTGTCTGTAATGCTGAGTTACATTTTGTAATCATAATTTTGTTATCAAATTCATTCATTTTTTTCGTTTTCTCTGTGTTTAGGACCATTCTGGAGAACTGTATCTGCTGAGGAAGGAGCTGCCATCCACACAGGACCCCCTGTGGTGCTGGAGAAATCTAAACAGCATCAGGGACGTCATCCTCCCAAAGTTCTGCTTCCTGCTGTCCAGCTGAACAGCAGCTCAGGAAGCTTCAGAGAGAAACAGTGTGTTTAACAGAGACTGAAGCACACACAGAGAAACAGTGTGTTTAACAGAGACTGAAGCACACACAGAGAAACAGTGTGTTTAACAGAGAGTGAAGCACACAGAGAAACAGTGTGTTTAACAGAGACTGAAGCACACACAGAGAAACAGTGTGTTTAACAGAGACTGAAGCACACAGAGAAACAGTGTGTTTAACAGAGACTGAAGCACACAGAGAAACAGTGTGTTTAACAGAGACTGAAGCACAAAGAGAAACAGTGTGTTTAACAGAGAGTGAAGCACACGGAGAAACAGTGCGTTTAACAGAGACTGAAGCACACGGAGAAACAGTGTGTTTAACAGAGACTGAAGCACACACAGAGAAACAGTGTGTTTAACAGAGACTGAAGCACACAGAGAAACAGTGTGTTTAACAGAGACTGAAGCACACACAGAGAAACAGTGTGTTTAACAGAGACTGAAGCACACAGAGAAACAGTGTGTTTAACAGAGACTGAAGCACACACA
>NW_011362683.1:0-1758 GCF_000735185.1 Notothenia coriiceps
GTGCTTTAAAACTGCATAAACATCTAGGCCAGTAGGCCTACAACAAACTAGTGTAAATAAAGACTGTAACAGCCAGGCCTTCAACAACAACAAATACACCTATAAGTTTGGTAACCTAACGTGTTGTTGTGATGACGTAATCAAAACGCGGTGACAAGCACGGCGCGCGACCATGCTCGCGGCTGGCTCACAGCCAACATGTCTGCCGCTTGGAGATATTTCAAAATATCAGAGAGAGAGGCGTGGATTGCGATTTGTAAAACGTGTTCAGCTGACATTTCTCGAGGGGGTGTAACTGCAAAGACTTTCACCACTTCGGGATTACTCCACCACTTGAAATCAAAACACCCGGACAAATATGCGGAGTATGATCAACGTAACCCTGTTCTCTGACATTCGGCCGAAAGCCGAAAGGGCCTTTTTAACCATTTTCGGCCGATAATTTTCGGTGGCCGAATATTCGGTGCATCCCTACTTTAATATATATAATTTTGTTATCACAATTGGGTGCAGACAGATGGAATCGTGGTTCATAGGAACTGCTAACTTTAGCACAATGTCGAATGAGCTCAAAGGGTTCTTTTTCATTCATTTATTTTGGCAATTATCTCCAAATTAATCTAGGAGAGAAACTTTCAAAAGGCAATCTGAGATAGAATATTACATATGGAAGAGCACATGTGTTAAGGTGTTTTATTGTGTCAGCAGAAGTGAAACACCTTCACAGTTGGCTGCAATCCTTAAATAGAAAACTCTTAATTGGGCTTGGTCTTTTAAATGTTGACTTGCTACAACAGCTACAGGCTGCATATTTTGTATTCATCTCACCATCCCCATGTAGGCTCCGTAGGTTTCTGTTCTTGCGATGCCTCCATGTTTCATGATCCACTCGTATCCTCTCCACTCCTCCCCTCCATCGCAGCCGTTATTGCCGAAACCCCAGGAACAATCCACCAGCATCTGCTGGGACAGAACCTGCAGAGAGCCCGTCTGAAACAACAAGACAGAACAACATGATCCCACTCAGATGAGCATACTCAGCATGAATCTTTTTTTCTGACCTAAAAAAGTTAATTGTTTGGGAAAATAAAGTTCTGTCAAGATATGTTTTTTACACCAGCTGTTGTGTATGCAAATGCTGTGAGGTTACCAAGATGGAGAGCAGCTCTGTTTACGAGCCTTCAGGTCAGTTCTTGCTGCTGCGCTGCTGGCAAAGGCATAAAGATAATCTGCTGGGGCTGCACAACAGAACTTACTCTTAACCTAACTGTGTCTGAAAAACACTAGAAATGCTTTAATAGAGAACTGCATGTATCTTCTCTCTCTGTGCTACCATTTCAAGTGAGAAATCTTTAGTCATTTTCGTAAAACGGCAGGACATTTTAAAGTAAATATAAAAAGAAGACTATTTTAATGATGCTTTCTTCAGAACAAAACTGAATATTTTATAATAACCAACCTCCTTCCATCTTTTCACTGCAGTCAACACTACTCAATCCCTTACAGCTACTGGCCAAGGCAAGGGAAGAAATCAGGAGTGTTTTGGTAAAAGAGTTCAAGAATTTGGTCATTTCAATGGGGTGCCTTCACATTCGATAACAGCGTCCAATGATTGAATCTAGTTGCCTGGCAACAACAGAAAAGGAATGCCTTTGAGCTTTGCCGTGCATTGGCTGGAGGCAGGCCGGAGCCAGTACATTGTCACGTCTGTCTAACGTCAGTGTGGAACAATTACTCTTCTTACCGACAGCCCCCCCC
>NW_011362684.1:0-1815 GCF_000735185.1 Notothenia coriiceps
ATAACGTTTTAATGAAGTTGAATACAGTATATTCATATGTGTCAGTGATTTCATGTCAATTCGGCGAACATAAACATAAATGATCGTGGTGAAGATGATGATTCAATTAGGATAAAAAATCGAGAGCCGTGCTGCATTTCCTCCCGTTCGTTTTTTTCGACTAAACAACATTATTTTGTTAAATAACAACATGGTGATGTTTTTTTAAATGATTACATGTCTCTTATTTAGCACAGAGTATGATATCCGTGACATATGGATCTTAACAAAGTTCCGCTGTACATCCAGCGTACTGTATCTGACTTTATTTCACATGAGCTCCAGTGTGGAACCCCACTGCACCCCCTGGTGGATCAATGATCCATTGTAGCAGG
Source organism: Notothenia coriiceps (assembly GCF_000735185.1). Taxonomy (NCBI): domain Eukaryota; kingdom Metazoa; phylum Chordata; class Actinopteri; order Perciformes; family Nototheniidae; genus Notothenia; species Notothenia coriiceps. The sequence goes on from NW_011362684.1 coordinate 375, forward strand.
CTTCATTATAATTACATTTATCTATCACGGGGGCGGTGTCAAGTCAAGCTGGAGGTTTTCCCTTGAGCGAGGGCAGATCACGTACCAATCACGGCCCTTGCGTTTCAAACTGTCTGAAATGAATCGCTACATCTGTATGACCAAATTACATCAGCCATATGGATTAAATGGTTCAATTCAACGATCACACCAACCTATGGATGTCACATATGTTCTTGCAATTGAAAAAAGACAAGACCATGGCTCTAGTTATTGGAGCAAAGGTCCAGAGAGAATTGCTGGGCACTAACATCCAATTGCAAAGCCCCTAGCTAGAAGTCTTGGCATGCCATTAGACCTTTATTATAATTTGGATCTCACATAGGCTTCTTAGCACTGTGTTAAATTAGTACAATTGCTAAAGTGCAACTGTTTCTCTCCCAGGCTTGATTATTGCAATTTGCTACTTTGTGGTCTTACTAAAAAAAAAAGATTTAGAGGCTGAAGCTGTTGCCAGATTCAGCAGCATCTGTAGTTACCAATACCTGTCTGTCAATGTATTAATACCTTATTTAGATATAAACGTTTTTTAGTGTTTCAATGAATCCATGGACTAGCATCTCAATACATGCACTCCATTTACACTCCCTTTAGATCCATCACATTCTCTGACACTGCCCTTTCAATTATTCCCAGGATGAGGATAAAGACTGATACCTCCACACACTTGTGTCCTAAGTAATGATTGAGAGGAATTATTTTGTATGAGACTGTATATTATTTCTTATGGGGAAAAAGCTGCATTGGACCTTTAAATGAATGTATTTATAAACAGGTATTTTTCCTGACCCTGCCAACCGCCCAGCCCTAATGGTGTAAAGTAGTGTGATCTGAGAGGAATTTAGCGGCAGGGGGATGGCAGTTCCATCTGTGGAGTCAGAGGGGGGTCTCTAATCTCTGTCGCTGAACCCCCACGCCACAGAGTAAGATAGGAAGAAGAGAGGGGGCTATTATGTTGTAGCACAGAGCATCTTTTTACGGTTTTTATGAGGGCTTAAGGATAAGGGAGGTTGTGTTTCTGTGACAAAATGGTGTAGCCTTGAATGTTTCCTATTGACCAGTGGCGATTCTAGAGATTTATACATGGGGTGGCAGAGGGGTGGCAGGCATATATTGTAGGGTGGCAATTTTTTTAGGAAGCCCACCTTACTTTGTACTTTATATGCACCCATATACAACAGTTTTTTCAACACCCAAGTGTGATAAATTCAATATTTGGTCTACATACATGAGCATTCCACTTTTTAGTACATTAAAACAGTGTTTCCCTTGGGATTATTGTAGCAGCAGAAATGTTGCTCATCCCAAGCAAGCCTTCTGGGGGGGTATCCGGGGCATATCCCCCGGGTCAAAAATGTTGAACATTGTTAATTCAATCTAATCAATCTGAGGCACTTTGAAA
>NW_011362685.1:0-1674 GCF_000735185.1 Notothenia coriiceps
GGGAGTTTTACCTGGCAGTCGGTGAGCGGTGTGCCCTCTCAATGATCGGCAGGGTAGGGGAGGGATCTGGCCCCAGGAGCTGCGGGATGAGCCGAGACATGAAGCCGATAATGTCACTGCCTTCAGCGGACTCCTGGATTCCTACGAAGCGAAGGTTAGAACGTCGGCTCCGGTTCTCCAAGTCATCAAACTTTAGACATTAGGAAGGAGTTGTCTTTCTCAAGCTGCTTGACTCGAGCGACACACTTGTGTACATTGTCCTCATTAGCCCCGACACGCTGCTCTAACAAATTGACCTGGTCTCCCAAACTAGACAGGGAATTGTGTATCCTGCTCAAGCTATTTTCTATGGGATCCATTTTTGAGTCAATGTGAGTCAGCATGTCGGTCTTGATTTGCTGAATCGCGTCCCACAAAGTTTGCAGAGACATGTTTCCCTCCATAGTTGCAAATGCAAAAAATACAATAATCCAGAGACCGTAGTGAGCTGCTTTACTATGTTATTAAAATGTTCATGGGTTCAGATCATGTGGATCAATGATATGAGCTTTAAAGAGCTAATTTAACAGCGACAAACAGACGAGCTTGAGATGCGCTTACTCACGCTGCGACCATCTTGGAGACTTCGAGACTTTAATTAAATGTATCATGTCAAAAAAAATCGCATGAATGTATTAAAAATTGGTTAATTGAAAGCAATAATATAAAGTTGAACCTAATGTATTTTATTCAAACTTAATATTATTACTTTCAACTAACCTAAAACATTTATGTGAAATCTGTTGACAAAATACATTTAATTAAAGTCAACCCTTTTTTTTCAGTTGCACCTTAGGCTTTTCAGATCCTTTTCTTAGATCCTGTGGATGTAACAGCGGTGAGAAATGTACAGTAAGTGTAATATCAGTTCTGGAATTCAGTTCTCTATTGAGCACATATCAAATAAATACGTAGTCAAGCATTATCCCTTAGTTCTGAGATGGAGGCACACATCTCATCTCATTTTTCTGCTGCAGTGGTTTAAACGCTGTGAAAAGCTGTACCATGCTTTTGTGAGACGCAACCTGCAGAGCATCCCTGAAATACCTCTGCAGATCTGTCACAGATGAAACCTGCGTTTAATAAAGGCAGTGTGTTGTCAGCTCATAACCAAGGAGAGCTTTCACACCATAACGGCTTAACCAGGGGGATTTTCCTGCTTCTATGCATCTGCTTAAGATTTCCTTCAAGATGGGATTTCTTCTTTTTTGTCTCTTTGTGAGCCGGGTGTCCAATGCTCAGTCAAACAGCATGAGTCTTTTTTTGTTCAGTGTGGGAGAGCATGTTAGGGAGTAAAATGTTTGACACATACTTTAAAACTATTCCTTCATGATGGAAACTAATGAATACAAATCAGAAGCTGTTTGCTGTCCAGAAGTGAACGGAAAAAGAGAGAAGGGGCTCTTTAATCCATGTAATGTGTTATTGACTGTGACCCCGGAGGGAGACATGGGCAGACAGAGGATGACACTTTTTCACCTACAGCACAGTTCAAGCAATAGAACAATTCCAATGGATCTACGGCTGTCTCCTCAACTTTACTCCTTTTTTAGGCATCCAACAAGTGCCATTAACTAACCTCTTAAGCCCCAAGCCTGTTTTTCAGGTTTCAGGCTCGAAAATGACATTCCCAGA
>NW_011362686.1:0-2643 GCF_000735185.1 Notothenia coriiceps
GTTAGTTGTACCACTTTTAAAGTGAGGTTTTGTTTCGTTCTTTATTTAGTATATTAGTATTTATTTTCCCTGTATGTCTTTAGACTCCTTTCTTAGAGTCCTCCTTTTGTTTGGTTATTTGTCAACCTGTGCCCTTTTGGCCCTTTTGTTTGTTCCAGGCTGCATGCCTGCCATTTTGTTTACCCAGCTATTTTAAATAAACGCTTATAATTATTACCAATTACATACTGGTGTGTGTTGCATTCCTCTTCCCCTAGTTGGGACGTAACAGTGGCTAACAGATGGCTTAGTGTCCTTGTCTCATGTCCGTATTATTACAGGTGAAAATACAACTAACGCTTAATGCGCACGTTTAGTTTTTGTTCTGTATCTGCTCATTCTCTGGGTTTTTTTCAAGCTTAAATTAAAAGCTGTAATTTAGTGAATGGTATTAACATGCATACGTTTCATGTTCATCAATATTACAGATGTCAAAAGGACCTAAACATTTTGGTACCACCTTAAATTATCCTTTGGGATAAGGGTTTAAATGTATTAGGAGAGTTCATCTCATGGATCCTACAGTGTAGAACGTTGAAAGCCATTGTAAGGTGGCTGGTTCATGATCAGTCATTAGATCTGAACCTATTGTTATTAAGCCAAATAGCGGGTCGTTGCCGAGTTCATCCAAAAATGCATCAGAATTTAAAAACACCCATTGAATTAAGCAGTAATTTAAGTTTTTGATCTCACTTCTGAAAAATGTGTCACAAATCTGGGGAATGTCACCAAATTCATAAAACCGCAAATGTAAGGGCTTTGTCCTCAACGTTGTTACTTCAAAAATATTTTTATTTATAAATGGGAATACATGAAGGGGGGAAATACTTACGATTATACAGTAGTTGTATGCCTATTCAAGCTGTAGAAGTAACGTAAAAAACAGGAAATCGTGTCTTCTGTTGAAGAAAACACTGTAAAAAAAATCTGTAATCTAGGCAGTAAATTGCTGTATTACCCACAGTAATTTACTTTGAATTTGTAATACAGTGTGATGCTGTACATTATGCTGCATTGTGGGAATATTATCCTTAGGCGGGAAATGTATACAGCAATTAAAAAACGATACTGTAATATTAGAGCAATACTGTAATGTTACTGAACAATGTACAGTAACATTACAGTATTGCAGCACTATAGAGTGGCGAAGTCACGCCCACTTACTTCCGCATCATGGGACCTTATTCCGAAAAAATAATACATTGAAGTCAATGGAGAGAGAACTTATCTTTTGATCCCGTTTTAATTGTGCCATGAATTAAACTTGTTTGTCAATCTTAAAAAATCATTTCGATGTCAAAAAATTCAAAGATTGTCTAAAAACTGTTGCAATATAAGACTATGAAAAATACGCAACTAGAAAGACTACAAATCCCAGAGTAGCGTAAGTGCTGTCATAACTGATGTATTCCCTCCAGATAGCTAAAAATACATTTACTTACTGTACTTACTTACTTTAACAAGATTCCTGTGTGCTTTGTACCAGGTTGTTATCATACCAGTAATAGTACCTCTTGCTCGTTCTCAACTAAAACAAAACACGAGAGTATGATACAGCAGTTATACAGATTATCAAACTGTGCTCTCTTACAATGCTTTGAAGGAATATATGATACAACGGTGACATAAATGATCAGTCAAGGATATAAATAAGATAACAATTGTTCAAAATTAATCTGCTGTTACAGTTTAGAGAAGAGATTATGAAAGCGAGTTATCAGGCACTCACCACATGTTTAAAGAGCAACTTGCAGGTTAGAGACACCAGTGAATAAATGTGTAGGAAAATGATAAATACACTAGATTTTCCAGAAACAAGGGGGAGAGCGGCCGGTCTAACGTATAAATAAACATTGATCACAATGCTAGTTTTGACACAGAAGAGGTTGAAAATATATATTCGAATGCATATGATTATAATTATGAGCCTGCTAGGCGTCCAAGAGACCAGGAGTAGCCAAGGATTAGAAAAAATAACGGCCATCGGAGAGAAATGGAGCTTTGGTGTGAGGAGAACCAGTGGAGAACAGAGCAGCTGTCTTGGTGAGTGACCGGCGTTGGCATGTTAGCTAACGTCAGTCACATCACAACATTGTGAAGTTAGCTATCATATATCAGGCTATAACTAAAGTAGCATTGATAATATAGTAACGTTACTGGCAGGACTATTGATACTGATCCATAACAGAAACTAATGCGCAAGTATCAGCCGTATCTCACGTTACCTAATGCAACTCCACACTACGGTGCTGACCGGAGGAGAGACGCGAGATACGGCTGATACTTGACGATCTGGCGGAGAAAGGTTGTGGAGCCTCCGTTGATATGCCGTTGTAAATGGCTTGATGGAAAGCAGGTGTGTAGTCGGGGAGGGTGCACAGCTGATTGCAGCAGGTGAGTGGAGGTTGAGCCGGGAGCCAGGAGTGACAGCCACCACGCCCACACAAACAACACAGACAGGGGGAAACAAACAAACACAAAGGAGACGGCTGGAGTAGTACAGCCACAACAGCGTTACCTAATGCAACTTTATAAAACGGACAAGTCAAATCAAGCAATCTGATTGGTTCTTAGCCGTGATATACTGAGCGTATACCACGGGTA
>NW_011362687.1:0-2171 GCF_000735185.1 Notothenia coriiceps
AGTTGATCTGATTGAAATTGTAGATGAGCCTGGTGGACGAGCCTGGTGGATGAGCCTGGTGGACGAGCCTGGTGGACGAGCTTGGTGGACGAGCTTGGTGGACGAGCTTGTTGGACGAGCTTGGTGGACGAGCTTGTTGGACGAGCTTGGTGGACGAGCTTGGTGGACGAGCTTGGTGGACGAGCCTGTTGGACGAGCCTGGTGGATGAGCTTGGTGGATGAGCTTGGTGGACGAGCTTGGTCAAAAGCTTATTGACTGTTTGCACGATGTATGGACAGGATCTGAATAACTTTAACCTTTTCTACTTATCGTACGACCAATTGAAACGTCCTCTATCATTATTTGTATGTAACATATGATATGATGCATGTACATGACCTTAATCGCATACATCTGATTACTTATTGGGCGTTATTGTACACTTATCTTTGCTGATCACGATATTTCTGATTGTGTTTCAATGTGTCACCAAGAGAGCCAACAGAAGTCCGTTTGATTTACTCTTTTGGGTTCTCTTTGACCTATTTAGGATATGTAATACTAGTCCCATGCTTTCTGAAAGGGAGTTCTTCTATAACTCTGCTACTAGACACATTTTCTGCGGTGGAAATGCACGCTGGCAGAGCTGGAGCTGCATAATTCATATACGTTTGATCAAACTTGCAAAAAGGACTCGTGCAAAATTTGATTCGCACGAAAAGCTTCATTTGGTACAGATCAAATCACACTAGTGCTTTTTAAAGAATTGCACAGCGCTAGGCAGGAGGAAACAGCCAATGAGACGAGGAGGCGGGTCATTGACACTCGTCCCTGTTTATTAGCACTTCCTGTAACAAGGCGCTCAGATGTATTAGCAATCTAATCTTTGAACACAGCGAGAGACCCAGACCTGGTCCTCATTGTTCCCAGCATGCACCACAAGAGGGAGGTTTGACTCACATCCTCCATTCAGCTGAGAACAAACAGAGAGACGGGGTCATGATAACAAAGTCTGATACCTCTCTGAGAGAAGGGAGGCTTCCTGAGGACAGACCAGGGCTTTACGAGGTTTTCACTGCCCCCCCCCCTCCTGTCTCTGTCTGGATGTTTTAGTAAAACAGAATCAGAGCTGAAGAGGGATCCGTCGTCCTCCTGCTCTGTTTGTAATCTATATTCAACTTCAGAAGTGATTATAGAGACAAGAGACAAGAGACATGAGACATGCCGTCCTGCTCTCAGAGCTCTCCTCATGGCAGCGTTTATTTTGCTGCAGACTGAAACACACTTCTCCTCGCCGACAGAACGAAACGCTGTCAGGAGAACGCTGGAGAGTGTGTGTGTGTGTGTGTGTGTGTGTGTATGTGTATGTGTGTGTGTGTGTGTGTGTGTGTGTGTGTGTGTCTCAAGGTCAAGTGTATTCAGATTGGCTGTGTGTCACAAAGCATCAGAGAGCTGAGTGTAATCAGGACACAAAGGCCTGCCGTTAAATCACAGCCTCTCACTCTCATTGTTTCTGCTCCAGAGAAACGACCTTCCCACAAATGTCAGGATGTTCGTCATCTTGAGATCTACTCATTTATAGAAATAGTTTTCACCGCAATAAACCGTATTCATGTTGTCTTCATGTACGTTATGTCATTTCTCATTCTGTTCGTGTACATATCATACTCTATCTACATGGATACAGACTGGAGGAGCTCAGGTCAGAAGAGTTGCATTGCCATTCCCACTGAAGCTGCCGAGCATCTGATGAGAACACCTTTGAATCTTGAATCTTTGAACCTTTGAATCTTTGAATCTTTGAATCTTGAATTTGAATGTGTGTTCGAGATGAGACGCTCAATGAGGCGTCGGCATGGCATTCAAATGCTCAGAGCTGCACAGAGAAGGAGGGGAAAGGTAAGCTAACGCCTGGAATACTAACAGCAACATTATGCTAATCCTGATGCAGGGGTGAGAGAGAGAGAGAGAGAGAGAGAGAGAGAGAGAGAGAGAGGGAGGGACAGAGAGAGGGAGAGAGGAAGGGAAGGAGAGAGGGAGAGAGGGGGTGAGAGAGGGACAGAGAGAGAGAGAGAGAGAGAGAGAGAGGGAGACAGAGAGAGAGGGAGAGGAGAGAGAGAGAGAGAGAGAGAGAGAGAGAGAGAGGGGGGAGAGAGAGGGAGAGGGGGGGGGGAGAGAGAGAGAGGGAGTG
>NW_011362688.1:0-11278 GCF_000735185.1 Notothenia coriiceps
TGTTTCATGGTGTCGTTGCTGTGGACCTTCTTAATCTGCCTTCTTTGGGGGGCCCCCTTCTGGTCCGGGGCCCCAAGCAGTTGCCTGTCCGCAAGCGGCGGCCCTGGCTATATACACACTATTTACTTTAGTCAAAAGGATCTGATAATGAAAATAATTATACATTTAAAAGCTACTCAAAGACACAAACAAATACCTCATATTCAAATAAATCACAATATTGATTACACATTCAAAGCAAACCTGTCTGCCAAGTTGAATGACTCTAATGCTGTCAATTCTTTCCTTATTCCCTATTTTTCTGGTGTTATGATTTTAATAATGTGTTCATTAAAGCCCCCGTCACACTGTCCCGAAATAGTCACCCGATGGACTGGCGATAAAGGAAATGTTCAAATTCGGCTCTGATCGTAACAACATCGGGCCATTCGTGAGGGCATCTTAAGCCATCATATGACCGCCGGTGGAGTCTCTCAGGCTCCGGCAGCAACTTCGTGAGCGGTGGCAACATCTTTGCCAAAAAATTGCCGACGGTCCTTGCGAAGGTTCATTTTCGTGTTGAATTTGTGTGTCCATTTTGCCCTTCGTAAGGCACTCGTGAGGGCATCTTGTCAAATCGTGTCATCTTGGTCTGATCATCGTTGCCATCGGACATTTTTCGCCTCACGAAGACGATACGAAGGAAACATGAAGCTGCCCGATTGTCTTAAGAAGGCAACACGACTACGTGAAGCCCTCGCAATGCCGTCGTGTAGCCATCGTATTATAGTACGATGACATTGACATTGCATTTATTGCACAACAAAATCATGTAAATAACCCAATTTGTGTTCTGTGAAGCTGACGTTGTTTTTATTTACTTTCGTTGCAGTTGTATGTCGTAAATGTAATTTAGGTTAACTTCCTGTCTTATTTAGATGCTTTTATTTTGAAGGCGAGTTTACGCTGTTGACAGGAAGTTGTTGTTGCTGTGGAAACAACATGACGGATATAAGTAATTTCTTCTAATCTACATATAAAGACGGAAAAAGTGAAGAATAACGTGTATGTTTAAATGTTAGCACCCCCCGAAGAGGCACAAGCTTACGTTGAGTCTACGACCATATTTTCGTGTGTGGTCCGGGTGCCATCGTGTGGCCTCCTGTAGGCCTCGTACTCGCTTCGGCTGTTGCTTGGCTGTTGACCAACTTCGGGGCCATCTTCGTGCAAAATTCCATATTCGTGTGTGTCCGTCTGGTGTCAATTTCGGGACAGTGTGACGTGGGCTTTCTGCATTACTTCCTGTTTTGACTCCGCTGCACTAAAAGCCGTTTTTCTTGTGTTGCAGGTGGCGCTCTCAGAGGGTTAAAAAGACAACAGAGAGCTATTTCAGAACTTACCTGTAACACGGACAAAGAAACAGAAGACATAAATAAACATACCAGTTGCCTAGTGAACCCTGGAGATCCTATTAGGGACACAACAGCTCTGTGAATGCATTACTCTTGCAATGTTGGGTTTTTCCAACCAAAGATATACAAGTGCCTGTATCTGTCGTGTAAATATTTGTAGGATCTCTGATATTCTGTGCAAACCCTTTTTTCTTTTACCATTATGAAGTCCCCTTGTGCCATGTCGGAAACATGCAGTAAGAAAGCAGAACGCCACACACCAGAAACACACCATACGCCATTTTTATAGCACTTATTTCCCAAGCAAGATAGAAAAGAAATCAGCATTTAGCACAGATTTGTTTTTCGCTGTAAATGTTTGGATGCTTCAAAAACATGATATTTAGTCACTTGAAAAACTTAAAAGTGCGCTAAACTTAATTGAAAAGATAATTAATGGAGGAGGAGAGGCTTGTGACACATTGATAATTACATCTCAAGTGTTCGGCTTCAACAAGAAAGAGAATCAATTTATCATAACAGTGCATACAGTCTGTTCAAAAGAACCAATTAGTTTCCTTTATTGAACTTTAAATCATTACACTTCTTCCCCAAATTAACCATGTGTGTCCCTGTGTGTCTGCTATGTCAATACAAGTGGATTTAAGTATTTAAATGCAACACTTAAAGTGAAGTTAATGAGTCCCATTCTCCCAGTTTAGTCCGTTTTAAAGGCAGTCAATGAGCTCTGGCACTTCCTGTGGTCTGTGTTGTGAAACTGTTTTGGAGACAAGTAGATATTGTCTCTTTAAAATATGATTTTCTGCCTTTTTCTTCCTCTCCTCTGTGGCTTCATCGCTCACCTGCCTCTTGTCTTTTTATTTGCCGCCTGGATTTGATGTTAAACAAAGTCCCGGATACATTTTCTCGCCTTACCCGCAGCGGAGTTTCTTTGCTCGAAAACACTCTCCGACTTTCTTCCTCCTCTCTTTGCTTCTTCCTCCAGTTCGATGAGCCTGTGGGTGGAAATCAGACTTGTGATTATTGTCGTTTAAATGTCAAATCGACCTCGAGTTATTCTACGTTATGATGGAGTTACTTGTGCTTTTATTTTGAAGCGAACCATCATCCATTGTTCATGATTTCTTGCACATTTTGCGCCACTTGTTTTTTGTCCAAGGTCACATGTAAACAGTCGGATATTGAACTATATAAACCTTGTTTGAGTTCAGTTTGATTATATATTAGAATATAATTACATTTGTGTAACTATGATAATATATTTATGATTAAATCATTTTATTTTCTATGATTTTTTTTTTTGTAGGGCAAAAATGTGCTAAAACTCGCTATGGGGTGTGAATGAGTGGAAGTGAGTTTGGGAAATGTTAAGATAGCTAAAAGCGGATTTAGACTGTGATCTGGTTTTGAAAGAAATAGTTTAAAGTGTAATATTATTATTGTTTTAAGTGTATATTTAGCCCCTTTTCTTTTATTTCTTGCAAAAAAAATTGTTAAATTGAATTTAGCTTTAAGGATTAATTTACTTACATTTATTCTATTTTTAAGTGTTGGTGAATTTAACAATCATTATTCTAATTATAACGTTAGATTTGCAACACAAACACATTATTTATCAGTACTTTATCAGCACTCTAAACTGTGCTGTGTGGACACAAATATTAATAATTGGTTAGAAAAGACGTGAAATCCCTTACTTCCTAAAGTCAAAAAGCAAATCCAGATCATTTGAAATCGTTTAAATCCGCCTCTAATATTTGTTTTGTATGATTTTTTTTCTTCATCAATGACTGATTCGTGTTACTTACCTCTGTCATCACTTTGTTCCATAATTGGTACCTGTTGAATGTACTTTTTTATAATCTAAGATGCAACAATTCCAAGTGATTTAAAAGCAATTATTTGTATTTGATTTCAGTTTATAAGGCTTTACTTGAATTGTGTTTTCAATTTCTTTGTGGCAGAAATGAATCTCTCGTCACATTTTATCGACACTTTGTTCATTTTCTGTTTGATTTTTATGCAGAATGAGTGTGTTTTTTTTTTTTTCCATATTAATTGATGCTAGCACAAGTCTTCCTTAAGCCTGATGATATTTTGAGTCTCCTGTTTCCATGGTTTTTTTGGGAAGATCTGGCAGCTTATTGGACGTTCGGAAAATGTGTGAAATGTGTGTGTGATGAGAAAATGAAGAATGCCATATTATTGCCAAACCATCACAACTAATATTTTGTTTTTGTTTAGACTTGCATCTCAATAACTGCTAAAATGCCTTAACATTGTAAAGTTTAATTTAAGTTTCACATATTGTAAAACACACCAGCTTTACGGGAAATAAATCCAAACACACGCTTGTTAAGTGCACATTAACGGAGAAGGAGCTTGTAGTTTTTAAACCACTATATCATCAAGTTCACTGGAGTACAAACAGGAGGCATCATCTTAGCAAAAAACATCCATTTGAACGCCGTCATTCCATCTTTTTTGTAATGTTTTTGCAGCGCTTACAGGCGAGTATCAAGCCGACTGTGTGCCTTCTGCACTCCGAGCTGCATCCCTGTACAAACCCTAGATAGAAACTCATCAAACCCCCTTTTTCCTCTCCAGTGGAACTGCTGTAAATTAAAGTTTAAATAAACTGTCTCTAAAGTTCAACATCACTTTGTCCCCGACCCTCCTTTTTCTCCAGCGCACACCGGTGTCTCGACAGCGAGATTAATGATCTGCCAGAGGAAATTAATCGATGTCGTTTAGCTCGGAGTAAAAGGTAGTGGAAATATTAAAAAGCTGGAAGTCTAGTGGACGAGCTGTTAATGTGAGTTACTGAACAACACTGGTGGTAAAATACTGTTTATTAATGCACTTCACATGCCTTTATTAAACATGGCACACTTTTTTAACACTGCTTCAACACATATACAGACAAGGTGTCTGTGTGAATCATTTGGTGAGTAAAGTAAGTATTAATACGTGTGTATGTGTGCTCAGGCTGAGTTCCTCAGTGTCTCGCTGTCTCGCAGACCCCACGCAGCAACCAGGAAACGACACCAGTAATCCAGCTCCCACTGTCCGCTCCTCGAGCCTCAAAGGGCGGAGCAGCGAGCCCCGCAACGTCCCGCCAACACGGCACCCAGACCCCCCAGCATTCTCATCTGTTTGTCATTACTGGTGTCATTTTCTGGTTGCTAACAAACGCCATTGTAACACATGAACACTGATGTCCAGCTGAAATATGTTTGACTAATCAGAGCACAGTGGGCTCATAGGGAGGTGGGGGGGCAGGAGTTCCAACAAGGCGTGACAGGACAGAGAGTGAATACACGTACTATACAGAGATGCTGTATGAGAAAACCAATGTGATTTTGGAACATTTAACAATGTAAATCTATTCTAGTAAACCTCAATAATGGAATTATGATTAGTAGAAATGGCCATGGGACCTTTAACAAAATGGTATTTTGAAATGTACACACCAGTGACAGTATTAAACAGAACTTAGAGCAAGAAGATTAAAGTATTGCACCAATGCCCTGACAGTCCCTTTCAAAATAATACAAATGTTTTTGGATTTAATTCAGCCGAATTTGATGTTGTTTAAACTAGAGTAAGAATAAGAAAAGTAAACACAAACACACGCCGGTGGTTGAGATTACAGGGCCTGCAGCATATTATTCAGTGACAACACATTTTGTGTATGGAGGTTTGCTTAAAGGTCAGGGACACACTGAGCATAATAATTCCTTCAATAGCATCCCAGTCCCCCTGAGGCTCAGGTAGCTCAAAGGAGAAAAGCCCCGTGGAGCAATCACCCTGTATTCAGCATTTCACAATCAGACCGAGCATGTTTGCCTGTGCAAGGAATTTGACCCTGAATTTGAATATGTTTTGAAAATGTACTTTGCTTGAAGGACATGTTTTGTTGGGTTAGAATTTCACTTTGGAGTTCATCTTAGGAGAAGACACACCTGTGCACTACCGCTTGTTTTCAGGACAGTACATTGGAAACCGTAGTCTGCGATAGAACATAAAAGAATGGCTAAGCATGTAAAAAGTGTTGCCGAGGTGCCACCTTGGCTTGAGTTCATACTGCATCCAGTTAATTTGAGTTACTAAGCTCACAGATCTGAAGTATCCCCAACTTCTCAGCAGATCCACTTATTATTTTTCTGAAATATGGCTTAATACTGTTTTTGTGTCTTTGCCTCAAGAAAGAAATTCTCATGGGCATTTTAATTTTGTAATTTAGGCTGAACCCACTCTCTGCTGCCACTATGCAGACTAGAGTTAGCAGCACCACCTAAGACAAAGCTTTGAAGTCAGGGATATTTCTCACAAGAAAGTAGTAGGAAGTTGGCGATACTCATTGAAAGTGGCAATTCTAGAAGACAATCCTGCAGCTGACCACCTCTACTGAACGGGAAATACTTACGATAATGTGGTAGTTTTTCAATGGTATAATGCCGTCAGTGTTCCAACCTCTCAAAATTACAGACAGCCTTCAGAGTTTTTCTGTACAAATAGGCGCAATTGCTTAATACCTGGTTGCACACTACATGCCTCTGAAAGGGAGTAACCTCCTGTTATAAAGCCCAACTTTACAGGGAAAGTTAACGTGTTTAAACCCGCTACAAAAGACGGTTTGGTCTCACTGCAATGCCACATACATATGTCGTACCTACTGCCTTTTGACGTAAACCCATTCATTGGGTTTCCCGAGCCTTGCAAGCATATTATAAACGTGGCCTCTAAAATGCTTTATGTTCATTAGGTGTATACACATTTTTAAATAGGGATGGTGTGATTTTTTTGATTTAGAAGAGCAAGTTGCCTAACATTTCAATTTGGTGGGGGATGAAACCCTAATTTATTTGATCAATGCTGTCGTTATACAGGTACAGTACTGATCCATCATGCTTCAAACCTATTGAGGAAAAGCAATCCAAGAGTGTATGTTCACTTCTCAGAAAGACGTTACAGTTTTTACATTTACATTTATGAAGATCTTCACACCAACATCAGGATCTCTCTCGAGGCCAATGCAAGGATAGTAGGAGGAGAAATAGCATAATAAAAGGGAAATAAGCCCTTCTACTTGGTGCTCTAGCGGAGGTCTGACTTGCAGCTATTATAGGTCTGAATTGCATCATTATATAGTAATAAGTGACACCTTCACAATATTATTCCAATCCTCTAAGCCATTTCAAACTCTTCAAGAAGTGGTCTTGTTAAAGTCAGCTGTTCTGGTAAAGGGTCAATCGAAGAAACTCAATTGTGGCCCCAGAGGGCAGAGAGGCTACTTCATACTTTCAGGCCCCTTAAAGTAATTAATGTTGCAGTTGGCTCAGTAACTGAAATCCTTCTTAAATCTTCTCATCTGTGAGGGAGGGCTCCTGCAGACCTTAGGGCCTCCTGCAGCAGTGAAGCAGCCACACACTGTTGTTCATGTCATTAGCTCGAGCAGCCCACTCAGCTAATTGGTAAGGCAGAGTTCATTTGGCTTCCTCGCTGATTTGGCTAGCCACTGGGGATAGGAGGAGTGAGTAATTAGAACCTCAAATTAAATGTAGTTTTCACAAATGGCTCAGAGGAGACCAATGGTTTCAAATGTGACTGTAGGTTAGCTTAATGTGTGTTAATCTTAAAAACCAAATGCTCACATGTTGCCAATCAATAAAATTGAAATTTGGAATTTAAAAGATGGAAATGTTTTTAATGATAAAACTCTAAAGATTTCCTGTTTTGGAGAGAATGACAGAAAGTAAGGAGGAGATGGTGGACTATTAAATATATGTTTCTGTAATTAATTGAAAAGCTAATAGGAAATCTGTTTTGTCAGTTGTTCAGACTTACATGTACGCTTAACTAGTTAAGGAAAGCGGAGCAGGGTGGAAGCAAATGCAGGAAACACTTTTTAATAACAAGAAATCTGGGCAGGAGAAGGCAAAACCGAAGAGAACTTTCCAGAACACAACAAACGAAAAAAGACTAAACTAAAATACAAGCAGAACTAAACATGATAGACAAAACCCAGCTGGAGAAGCAAAAACACAAGGTTAGCAGGTAAAGGAATCAGGGCAGGGCAGACAATCACACAGGCGGGAAAACACAGAGACAGGAAGACAAAACAGACATAGCCCAGGGTGAAAAGCTTTCCAACTAGAACAGTAAATACAATCCAATGAAAAAGGGGTCGAAGAAGATATTTTTATTTGACATAAGTACAGCAAATTCTAAAATGAAGTTATCTTGATTAACTTCTAAAGAGTACGTCCAATTGGACGTAATTAAATGTGTGGCTGTCAAATTAAACTTGAAGTTAAATGCATATGGGTACAAGGAAAGATTGTGTATTTAATGTAGTGCAGCTCACATAAATCAAGTAGCTTAATTGATATAGGGGATTCTAATATGCTTTTTGGGGCTTTCCCTTTCTTGTAGTCTGTTATATAGGTTTTAGTGCATGTAAATGGTCTTTAAAGGCTAATCTCCCACAAGTCCCCCACTCCACCTTCCAGCCTGAAACGCCTTTATTGAAGTTCCTTTGTTTACATCAGTAACATAATGACATCACTACGTAACACTCACACTTCTATTGGCTGACATCCAACACATTCTACTTGATAGGCTAAGGGGCGAGACATCTCTCAGCCATTGACCAATCACAACAGATCCGAAAAGCCAACCAATCAGGTGGAGGCTGTGGCTCAGTGGGGTTGGTGTGCTGATCTTCAAATCCGAGGATAGCAAGTTCGAGTCCCACTGTAGTCAGCATGTTGTTGTGTCCTTGGGCAAGACACTTCAACCCAAATTGCTCCTGTGGGGATTGCCCACAGTACTGAATTTATCTAAGTCGCTTTGGATAAAAGCGTCTAACAAGTGAAATGTAATGTAATCAGAGCAGACACAATTCAGATATATTCCTCAAATAAGAATATGTCCTCTTTAAGAACCTAACTGCTATTACTATATTATAGTTTTAGTATTATTGTATTCAAGGTTCACCTCAGTGCGGCTGTTATTAGGCTTTACAAGTGCCAGGCAAAATGTGAGTGCGGATGTAATAGGTGCATAAAAGATCAGATGAATGTGGATCTAACCTAACCTAGCTTTCTTTTATAAAGAGATTAAAGGTACAAAACAATTGTCCAGCTTGAAATGGATCTCACTCTTCTCATATTACTCCATCAACAGCATCAGCAGTAAAATATTTATAACAGTGAGAGGATTTCCCTTCATTTTTTATTTTCATCCAACAGATAACTGAAGCCAATTTATTCTCTGATGAATTTCAATAATTGAAACTCTTGTTCAACATATTTTCGGTTTACGAAGAGGTTTGCATTCCTGAGGAAGGTGTTGATATTCCATTTGCAAATGAAGTGTAATGTAATGCCTATTAGGATCCTGGCCACTGCATGTCTTTGATCCAAACTGCATACTGTCAGTTGCTCCTAAAAATAAAGATGCTAATCAGTGGACAGAAATGTTACACCAGATCATTTCTCGGAGGAAGCTGAACACTTTGAGGCTGGCTCTGTGGGAGTGGAGCCGGTTATGCCCCTGCAGCCCTTCCACAGTAATCCGACATATGCAGTGCTCTGCACTATTACAAGCTTTGAGGCACTGATCAAAGGAACGCGCTCTAACAGGGCCAGCAAACAAGAAAAGAAACAAATGAACAAATTATTTTATTCCAACCCCAGTTTGATGTGTACCTCTTGCTCATCACAACCTCTCCGCCTACTGACTTCACACAGCCATCTCCTTATCTAATTTTCTCCACAATCATGTCCTCCCCATCCACCTCCTCACCATCCACCCTCGATCACCCTTTCTGCCGCCTGTTTGACACAAATGATTTCCTTCAAAGGAATGCTATTGAAAGCTTCTGGAGTCAGTGTGGTTGAGAGGCTGACAGATATAACAGCATGGCCAGCATTATTGGTCAGGTCCTATACATCCAGTTTATTAGATATAACTCTTTAATAACCCCATTTAAAGACTCAATGCGTTTTAACTTAAAGCTATAAAACTATTTCATAGCTCAAATATTGACAATTGTTGCAGCAAATATGCAGAGGCATTTCATTGATGTATCGAAGTATCATCTTGAAATGATTTTTTTTAAAACTTGCTTTATATTGACGACAATCAGCCAAATGCAACCCTGTCTGATATAAAATTCAACTCAACTGCTTCATCAATGTTTCAAGGGAAATATATTTTCCTCAAATGGAACAAAATCATTATATTTGTTACAAACAAGTGAACCTTGACCAACACCAACACTGGGTGAGAGTAGCATATTTGTTGATCTATTCACCTTGGCTTCCTAACAGTTTGGACTTCCTCTGACTTTAATCATAAATGTATATGAAAGTTATAACGAAGCTAATGTGGGAAAAACTAAGTTACCCTCGGAATAGTGGCGGCTGTGCCACATGCAATCAATTTCAGCAAACACCCAGTATGACTTAATGCAAAAAAAGAGTTTTCAGTGTTAATTTACCAGTCTTAAATTATAATGCCTCCATAAACAATTTAAGTATTTGAAACGAGGACTATGTACAAAAACTTAAAACAATGGCATTAGCAATACTTGCATATATGTATGTACTGTATATATATATGTATGAAAAAAAAAAATATATATAAGTAGTAGTACTGATGCCGCTTCAATTACATTAGTATGCATACAAAGTGACAGGTGGTCTCGCCCCCAATTATGCTAATGAGCTAAGTCCCGCCTCCCTTTGTTCGAGGTGTTATCACATGTAGGTGTGATTATCCTTTGATGTGAGGGGTGATGTGTAATCACACGTAGGTGTGAAATGCTCTCCTGCAGTAGCAGAGTAGCGCATTTGTTGTCTAATCTAATTAGCCTTTGATGTCTGTCCTTTGATGTGAGGGTTGAGGTGTTATAACAGGCAGGTGTGATATCGCACCGGCATGTTATAAGCCTTTGATGTTAATCTATGTGTTGATTAAGACAGTCTCTTTGAAGTTGTGCGTGAGACTGTCTCGCACCCCGTCCCCTCACACCCCCTGTCTCTCCCCCCTTTCTGTCACACCCCCCTTCCTTTGGCTATGAGGCCAGAAGATAGTGGGGGGTGGAGTTAGGTAAAAAGAAAAAAGAAATCCGTGCAGACTAGATCAAAAGCCAGTCATTTCCACTCATCAAGTCACCTTTCAAAAAGAAAAATGGCCAAGAGACGCATCGATATGGGTTTAATCAGCGAGACGCCTGTGACAACTTACCCAGCTAGAAATATTTGGTTCTAAAAACATTCTGAGAATGCTACAGTCATTGTTCTAAGAAGGTTTGCAGCGGGAATTTTTTGTTTGGTTAGCGGAACGTTCTTCTGAAAGGTAGAATAACGTTCTCTAAAAACATTCTTAAAATGTTTGGTGATAACCAGGGCAGGAATTTCACGAGGGCCACGAGGGCCACGAGGGCCATGGCCCACTTTGGCCTTGTGCCCTTAAAAATGATATCTGCCATAAGGCCACAGTGGCCTTGATGCCCTCTCTGACTAAGTTTTGTGGTTTAGCAGTCTGCCTCTTTTCTGACACGGCTTCAACACCAGCATATTTTGAAGGAGGAAAAAAAAATCAGCGGTGCGCTTGATTTGAGCCTGGAATGCACCGCTCGGACGGTCTATGATGACAGTTGACATCAGTCTAGGACAGGGTGGGGAACTCCGGCCTCCGGGCCGTATACGGCCCGCGAGACCATTTGGTACGGCCCTCGAGGTAATTTATAAAAAAAAATTCAAGAAATCTAGACCGCAAAATAATTAAACAAGCTTGTTTTTCCTGGCCAAGGTCAGGGTCCTTGAACACAACACGAGCCTAACGTGTCATCACGTGGTATATGTCTCGTCTGA
>NW_011362689.1:0-4718 GCF_000735185.1 Notothenia coriiceps
ACCACAGATCATACAGTGCAACTCATGCAGCAAACTCCGGAGTCCACTCGGCCACGTTAGTGTTGGTGTCTCCTGGGTAGTTTTCATGAACATATCGGACTTATCTTATGGATTGCTGTGCATTATACTTGTGTTGTGTAGTTTATACTTTATTCCAACTTTAAATATTTTAATACCTGAACACACTGCTGCTGTTAAATAATTTCCCAATTTGGGATTGATAAAGTGTCCGTCTATTTATTTATAGATAAAAAAACACATCTATTTATTTTCAAGCTAAAGGTGATACACAATATAAACTGTATACTGTTACATTTCAAAACCATATTGCTATGTTTAGGACAAACAATTAAAGACTGCTTTAATTTAACAAATTCTACAATATAAAAGTGGCAGATTTGCTTTATTAAACAGACCAGACCTAGGCTGCATACCAACACAATTAGGAACATGCTCACATCTTATTATGTTGGTCTGAAGAGCTGAAGCATTCACACACAATGGATACAAACTGTGTTGTTTCATTCTATATCCTGTGAGAAAATGATATACATTTAGCATTAAAAACTCGACATAATATTCCTAGCCTGAGGAAGATATGAATAATCAACAGATTTGAATGAAATCTCTAACATTTTCATGTAGAATAAAGACAAAAGTGTGATTATACAAATTACATTTATTGAAATTTGAACCAGAAGATGAAGTCTCTAAGAATGTTTTAAATAAAAGGACATAAAACAAAAAGGTGGATAATAATAAAATCTACTGAATGTATATGTAAAGACATTTGGTCAAATGAAATGACACTGAGCCAGTGATAACAGTAACGCCAGTGTGGATGAAGCTGGTGCAGTTCTTTCTTCATGCCCCGCCTCCGTGCTGTCCCCTCAGAGGAAGTGGGAAAACGGGATAAGACTCTGGACACAACGCTGTCTCAATGATTCACACTGTTAATATGAGAGAAAAATAAATGTTTGAGGAAATGAAAAATATGAATTTAACAAATAAAACACAGCTCAGGGGCAGTCATGGACGCTAGGTTTTCCAACAAAGTTAATTCAGCCTCCATTGATTTTCATATCAAATTAGCGTGTTCAAAAAATGAGCTATCATGGCTTATACTTGCATATCTAAACAGAATCATGAAAGCCTGTTGGTAGAGTGTGTGCGCAGGTGTCTGAACGCTCACTCACTGCTAGCTATGTAGCTAACTGTTAGGCTACTTAGCTTACATTGTTATGGATCTAAAGGTAGCAAAAGCTAACTTTCATAGCACAGCTTTTCTTTACTTCTCACTTAACACAATAAAGAAACAGACCGTATAGTACAGCACAAACAACACAAATTATCAATACTTACATATATTTTCACTTGTAGTATTATAATAATTGAAATGCTGGTTCGGTGTTCTATCCACGCTGAGGCAGCCACCGCACCGCAGCTGCATGCACTCTACAATCGCTGGAGGACTGGGCTGTCACTCAAAAACTGAGTAGCCAATGGGGACGCACCCCTGAAAGTCCCGCCCACCTGGGAGGTTTGTGTCAGAATCTCAAAAAAAAATGAGGGAGAGCGCAAAAGAAAGTGCTGCAGCGAGAGCAAAAGTCTGATCATTGAGAAAGAAGAAACAACAACTGCAAACAAAAACCTATGTTAAAACAAAGAAAAAATACTTATAGTTTACATGATTACACAAATGATTTGTTTGCAACTTATAGTTTTATTTTTGAAATGTATTTTATTTTGCTTGACTCAGTTTTTTTTTTCTTTTAAACTCATAGTTTTGCTTTATTCTGAGAAAGTGATGCTTTATGATACAAAACTAATCCCATACTACATTTTGCACAGCTTTTAATTATTTTAAATTATTTTATCGTGGTAACATTTTTATATTGGGATATCGGTGTTCTCTCTTGTTATGTGAGGTGTTCATTTACAGGATATGGCCTGTATATATAAATACCACATTAATATATTCTTAGTGTTCTGCCCTGATGAAGACCTGAGGAGCTCGAAACAAACATTGCAGCTACAATGTAAAATATCAGGAATGTGCACCTACACATATTTACAAGGGCAAGACAGTGCATTGTAAGATGAAATATATTTTTCTCGTGGCAGAATTTAAGGGGGATATATATTTTTTTCTTTTTAGTTTTTTTGCTAGCTCCTTTTGAAAAATGAAAGAAGGAGATTTTGACTGTTGCATGTTGCCTTCACACTACAGGCACAGGCAAGCTTTCACAACTGTATTTGGTGCACAGACCGGAGCGTACCTCAGAGTTCTGGGGCCACATCTCGGCTCCTGAATGTAATTGGATCATTGGCCCTTGGTACCCCCAGAGTCAATAGCTTCCTCTCCTGCATGGAAAACATACCGGCGACTGAACGACAAGAGCAAGGGAAAAGTAGAAAAATATAGCAACACTTTGTGAAAGATTTAATGGTGTAGTGGCCATCTTTTGTGCTGCTGTGGATTTTTCCGCAGCACCTATTGTGTGAGAGAGCAATGGCAACTTCTCTGAGGACAAGAGTGTGATGTCTCCATGCTCACACCTGAGCCCGTCCAGGCACGTGTTAAAACCAAGCCATGGCCACGATCTAACAAAGAACACTAAAGTGAGACTCTCAGGCTACTCTATACTTTTATAAAAGTTGTCATAGGCTTTAAAAAGTCTGGATCAGAGTCTGGTTCATCAAAGTCGAAATAAAAGTAATAACTAATTAGTGACCAATCCTGACAATATATAACTATATCCACGCCATGTTTTATCCTATGGATGGCAGATCATTCCTGCTCCTCAAAGATTCAAAGGCTAGATTTTCAGCTGTTTTGGCAATGAAAGTTAATGAAAGTCCCATGCTTCTCCAACACTGTAAAGAAATGTATATTTAAGATATAAAAAAAGATATGAAACAGTGCAAGTCACTCAATAGCGCAGGTAAAATACAGCATGCAAACTATGTAAATGTATAATAAAAAATAAGGTGA
This sequence comes from Notothenia coriiceps, assembly GCF_000735185.1. Taxonomy (NCBI): domain Eukaryota; kingdom Metazoa; phylum Chordata; class Actinopteri; order Perciformes; family Nototheniidae; genus Notothenia; species Notothenia coriiceps. The sequence goes on from NW_011362689.1 coordinate 2,996, forward strand.
AACAGAATGCACAGTTGATATCGGTTATGGTGTACGCTGGAATAAAGTAATGTGTATTGCAAAAACATTAAAGCTGTCTGTTAATAACAGTGGCGAGCCGTCAGGGCCCTCTAGGCCCTCTCTGAGGGCCTAAGATATTCTACGAAATAATATTTAAAATCATTTAAAAAAAATAATATTGTTATAAAAAATATTTTAGAAACTGAACGAGAGAGTAATGTCAAATGACAGTACAATTGACCAATCATATCTTCCCTCTAAATGGGTGGGTTTTATTATCGCGGACTTTATGACAAGCACAATGCAATATCCTTTTCAATTTCAAAGAACACAAATTGGGTTATTTACAGGTGTTGTTTTGTGTGGTAGAGGGTCGCTGTCATTGATGCATTTTGCACCCTGGGCCATTGTTTTGATATTCCGCTGAAGTATACGCTGTGACGTAATAACTCGTTTTTTTTTAAGGGGGGGGTCAGAGGGCCTAGGTATAAAAGTCACGGCTCTCCACTGGTTAATACCCTTAACCCATGACAGATGGTAACTACACTTGTTACACATTATTCAGAGGGGAATCACAGCAGATCTGTCCATGCTTTAGCTAATTGTTGGAAAACTTTCAGACTTTATAGCAATAATTCATAAATCATCAAAGCTATTCATAAATAAAACACCCCACCAAAATACAAGGAAACACTAATATTTTAAACGTTGACAAAGATTTCCCATAACTGTATTAGGTTAGTTAAGTTGCTTTAACCTAACCTAATACAATTACAGTATGTGGAGCCTGTTGAGATAATACATTTATATAAAGTCAATGTTTCCGTTTTTTAAGTGTAGGAAAAAATACTACATGGGAGTCAAAAATGATTATCATATGCTCAGGAACTATTTAAGGCATCCCAGAATAGTCCTCAGTCTTTTTACACTATGACGCACTATATAGCGCAGGGGTCGGCAACCTTTTTGACAAGTGCCATTAAAAAAAATCTTTAAAATGTTGTTATCAGCGTGCCGGCGATCGTGAATTATCAACGGGGGGGTGAGGACCTTTTTTTCCATGACTTAGACGAGACGATGACGAGACGGCACCGACGTAGGTAAACAATAACTCTAACTATATCAACATGCAATATCGTTGACGAAAGATGACGAGACAAAAATGTAGAAAAATATATGAAACAGTGCAAGTCACTCAATAGTGCAGGTAAAAATACAGCATGCAAACTATGTAAATGTATAATAAAAAATAAGGTGAAACAGAATGCACAGTTAAAATCGGTTATGGTGTACGCTGGAATAAAGTAATGTATATTGCAAAAATATTTAAGCTGTCTGTTAATAACAGTGGCGAGCCGTCAGGGCCCCTCTTTTTTTTAAACCGTTGCCAAAATCTCCCTTTACTTTCCTTGACGAAAAAGGAGGAGACGAAATATTATCAAAGTGACTGTTCAATATAATCTGATGACTAAAACAGACTAAAATGTCAACAGTTTTCATTGACAAAAAGTAGACTAAATAGTTAGTTTTCTTTGACTAAAATAAGACTAAAATGCTCAGACTTTTAGTAGACTAAAACTTGACCAAAATAGTTACTGTTTTATTTGACTAAAATAAGACTAAAATGCTCGACTATTAGTCGACTAAAACTTGACAAAATAAAAACAGGAGGAAGGTGACTAAATATGACTAAAACTAACAAGGACATTTGACACAGGACTAA
>NW_011362690.1:0-3623 GCF_000735185.1 Notothenia coriiceps
GTAGTTTATTTTAGTTATTAATTTGTATTTTTGTCAAAGAGATGCTGATTTGAAACCGTTGTTACATACAGTTAAGGCATTTCCTGTTTCTGCAGGAGAGAGGGGAGTTTGTCCCAAAGCTTGCCGCTGTATTTACTCCCTCCATCTGACAGGAGGGAGCCTCGTTGAGCTGTGAGTGTGGCTACAGAAGGAGTTCACTCCGTCATGGAGGGGTAGTGTGTAGGGCGTGGTTTGGGATTGGGCCTAAGTGTTTGAGCTCAGCAGGACTCACTTTGTTTTCTTCCACGCAGAGTTTGATCTCATGCAACTTTTTCTCTCTCTCGTGGATCATCTGCTGGATGTCTATTTCTGTCATCTTCAGCTGCGCCTGCACACACAAACAAAGCCGATGACAGGCAAAAACATGACACCACAAACATCCGTCTTTACTTTTATTGTTGTAGTTTCAGTTTTGGGGGCAAAAGCATGTAGCATTGCTGATATGAATACTTTGTCGTGGGCAGAGATGGGGTCGTTACTAAAAAAAAGTAATATATTACACTACTTCGTTACTGTCTACATAAAGTAACTCGTTACTTTACTCGTTACTTTACTCGCAGGGCCGGCCCGCCCCTCCCTACAGGCAGATCACGCAGACTGCGGAGCACCTACAGTGTAAGCGCGCCACAGTTTTGCCTCTGCGAGACTCCACTTGCACCCCCAATTACTATTGCATTAAGGAAGACATAACACAAGTCTTTCTTTTGATATGCTCTTTAATAAAAGAGGCTACCAGCCTACCACAACAAGCTAACAGTCTGTGAAACGTAAAGACACTAATTAATGAAACCAGTTCAAGACGCATTATTCTTATTCTTATCATTCTTTATGAGCGCAGTAACGGTAAGGTATCTAATGACTTATTTATTTAGTTTTCCATAACTTAGTAACAGAGATGGTCAAAAAGAGAGCGAGCGGCCCCGTTGAGGAAGTTTACAGATGAAAAGACATGTTTATGCAGCACTGCACGTGGAGATGTGGACGGGCAAATCGCGCAGATTACGTAGGCCTACATGTATACAAACCTGCGGCGGAAACCCCTCTTGTCTGTCAGTGAGTGTGATTATTTTACAAAAGTAACGAAGTAACGCGTGTCGGGGCAATGTTAGTAACTGTAGTGTGATTACTGAATTATAAAAGTAACGCGTTACACTACTCCGTTACCGACAAAAGTAATATTATTTCAGTAACGCGTTACTTTGTAGTGCGTTACACCCAACTCTGGTCGTGGGGACATGTTTTAAATGATCTTCAACATAAACACTTTTAGGTAATATAATGTGGTTGATCAGTAAGAGGTCAGACTAGATTCATTCCAAGATTGGGAAAAAACAAATAAACCTTTTTGAAAGTGTTATATTATGGTTAGTTAAAATGTATTTTTATTAAGTAATAGGGGTAAAATCAATTGATGGTTCAAAGTGTATATGACAACAATCCCCAATCGTCTAATCAGGAAATCATTTTCGTTTTGACAGTTGAAGATCACATTCTCTTTGGCTTTCTCAATCAAACAAACACCACCAATGAGGTTTCTACCTTGAAAGCCCCTCTACTAACTGATATAAGAAAACATGGATTGATTTTTACCTTTTTCTCCATCCATTCCCTCTCCACGGGGACGGTGTAATGCGCCCGGTGGTCGGTCTCGGTGCAGAGGACGCACACACAGGTCTGGTCCTTCTTACAGAAGAGCTCCAGGAGCCTCTCGTGCTTCGGACACATCCGGTCCTCCATGTTGGCGACGGGCTCGATCAGCTTGTGCTTGGTGAACCGGGCCGAATGAGCCTTCAGGTGCTCCTCGCAGTAGGAGGTGAGACAAACGAGGCAGGATTTGATGGCTTTTGGTCTGCCGTCGCCCAGGCACACATCACAGAATACCTCCTCCCAAGCAGGAAGTGGGAGTGAAGAGGAGGGAGGTGAAGAACTAGGGATTTGAGGTGAAGGTGGGGGGGATATTTGGAGCAGTGGAGCTGGTTCCTGATCTGGTGAGGGTGGAGGAGATCTTCTGGGTGCTGGCACAGGGGGGATAAGCGGTGGTAAATCCTCTGGGAGAAGCTTTTTCTCTTCCTTACTTCTCACCTCCTCCCGAACATCTTGCTTCTGCTCCTCCTCCAAAAGCCTCTCCTCATCCTCCTTTTTCTTTCTTTCCATCGTCCACTTCTTCTCGCCTTCCACCTCTTCGCTCACCTTTTCTTCCGCACTTCTAATCCTGATCTCCTTGAACTGCTCAGCGATTTCCCTCAGCACCGTGTTGATGCTAATGTCCGGCCTCTTGCAGAAAGACTTCTTACACATAGGGCACTGGTACAAAGGGCTGGTTTTCCAGTATCCCAGGATGCAGCCCTGGCAGAAGTTGTGTCCGCAGGGGATGGACACGGGGTTGGTGAAGACGTCCAGACAGATGGAGCAGTGCACTTGCTCTTCAGAAAGGTTCCCGGTGGAGGCCATTCCTGCACAGCAGATTGGCAGGGTCATTTTCAGCGCAAGCAACCAGGCTCTGAACCGGGCATCAAACCTGCTGTGATATTAAGGGGCGCTCGGGTTAGGTGGCATGACTTTAGGTGAGGTCATTTCATGCAAAATTATGAAGCAAAGCATGACAGGACTCATTTATTATCTCGAACTCAAGCCAGATATCGGAAATATCTCGGTTTGTAATAAGTGAGCCCTTGCAAGATTTGGGGAGTGTTGTTTATATTATTCCTTGTATTCGTTTTTAAAGGAGACATATCATTGTCGTTTTCAGGTTCATACTTGCATTTTAGGTTTCTACTACATATTTATTGTTCAAAAAATACTTTATTTTTCTCACACTGCCTAATTATAAATACCTTTCTAAGGCCTCGGTTTAAAACGCTCCGTTTTGACGCCTCTCTTTAAGAATGAAACTGCTCTGATTGGCTTGCAAGATAAAAATGGAGCAACTTTGCAAAGATAATTAATTGGTATTTAATTTAAACACATTACAAAAGCATTTTTAGAATATATTGAGCGGAATATATAAGAGGTGGAAAAAAAACTTTTCAGCATTCTCTGGTGGACGAACAACATTATGGCAACACTGTTTTAAAGTTACCTCAAACGTATTTTTGGCCATTTTGACCAACAAATATCTATATATTTGTGATAATCTTATACCTGCATTTAATATTTAAATAAGATCTGATTTCTGAACAAGTCATGTGTCTCTTTACTTAAGCTGCAGCTAAATATATCACGCTTGTTGATTTATTTTGAGTGTGTATGAAGCCGTAAGTGAGTTTGACTTTTAAAATAAGCAGCTCCCTAGGCCTAGCGCACTTATTCACAGCAGGCCGGATTAACAACTTTTCAAAAATATTAATCTAGCCAGTGACTTGTTTAGCTACTCCAAACAGCATAATCTGGATTACGCTGACATGGAAACAGAAAAACAAAACTTGATAGAAGGGTTTATTCTGTATAACTACTACAGAGAAAAGGCCTTAGCACAGATCATAGACACTTACTGCCAATCAGTGATACAAATTATACAAACAACACTCCCCAAATAGATCTACTGGTGCACAGAGGTGTGATGGTAAGGAAATGAAAATGCAGTG
>NW_011362691.1:0-4253 GCF_000735185.1 Notothenia coriiceps
TCCTGTTTCCAAAGTGCTGATTCTCTGTCTGTTACTTTAGATGAAAATAAGGAGCCCCTCCCCACGCCCCTCTGAGAGAGATTTGGTTACAGAGAACTCAATGGTGCTCTAGGAGGAGATTCAGGTGATAAGGTGGGGGGGGGGGGTTACCTTGGTTGCTGATTGGCTAATGGTCACACAAGACAAAACATCGTTATGATATCACAAAGTAGCCAAAATCTGATCAGCTCATTTTCAGACAGGTTTTTATAGAAATGGATCAGGACAAAAAGAGAGAGAATCTTTGTTCCTGAAACTTTCAGAGTCTCTTTCCACAGAGGGGACACATGTTGATGTAGAAGAGAAATGGAAAAGTGGATTTTACATAATAGGTGACCTTTAGCAGGACACTTTTGTCTAGATACAGAGCAGTAGGTCTAAATATCTCCCTCCTCACCTCACAGACTGCCACCTGCATGATGGCGTCGAAGCCGCCCTCCGGAGAGTCCAGGTTTCCTGAGATCTGCTGCTGACTGACCAGGTTGTTGAACTCGTCTCCTTTGTCCGTCAGCTTCAGGACGTTCTTGTAGCTGAAGGGGCTGGTGCAGTTCTGGTTCCCCGTGCAGGGGTTGATGAGCCGGGCAGGCGTGGTGCTGATGTAAGGCATCACCGTCTTCTCCACAAACGAACCGAAACCTAAAAAAGGAGAAGAATCTTTGTATCAGTACAGCATTTAGAGAAACAAAGTCAAAAGTGAAATGCTGCTTTGAACGAAACCTAATGCAAAGGTTAGAAAACTGTCAAAATAACTAAAATCAGAGTTCATACACTTTTTCACCAATGACTCTTTTTTTTTTCCATGACCGTTACCTCATTTTCCATGACCACAGAAATTACTCTTTCTCAGCAGTGCCACTGAAAATGGTTTATTTTAACATGGAACAGGAAAATAAGGTCTGCATATGAAACATGTTGTGCCTATCTAAAACAAATAGTAGGCTTACTAACTCCTACAGGCTAAAGCAACTGTTGACTAGAGGGCGTGATGTAAAAATCTCTCACCAGCAAAATACCTCGTTTCATTACTATACAGTATTTATTATCGTTATAGTATTACTATTTCGGCGATTAGATAAAATATAAATTATATTTGATGCAACTTTAGTTACATTTCCATGACTTTTCCAAAACTTTGGGAAAAATATTGTTTTCCAAAACTTTCCCAGGGCCTGGAATTAGCATTTTTAATTTCCATGACTTTTCCAGGTTTTTAATGACCGTAGGAACCCTGATTAATTTCACGTGAAGACTAGGGGTAGAGGAATGGGAGAATTTGGTTCGGGGTCTTGTCAGATATCTGGAACAAACTCTCAGAAACCTGCAGGTCCGCTGCAACTACTTTTAAATCCAGGCTGAAGACTTTTCTGTTTGCCACTGCTTTTAATTGAACTATTCACATCTCACACTGTAACTTTTATTCATGTTTTATTATCTTTGCTATTTAATGTTTCCAATGTGTTTAATGCTCTTAATGTCTTTCATTTTTGTAAAGCACTTTGAACTGCCTTGTGGTGAAAAGTGCTATATAAATAAACTTGCTTTTAATGCTTTTATTCCAGATATTATAAGGATGTCTTTATTGGGAGTTTTTCTTACCAATCCTGAAATCTGAGGTGATCCCCTGCATTTCCCTCATGAGGTCGGTGCCGAGGTTCTTCACGTTTTCCAAATCGTCCTTCATGGAGAAGGAGAGGTCCATAAGGTAATACAGGTCGATGGGGTAATCCTCCGCACGCTTGAATTTCAGATCGAAGGTCTGGGGCTCACCTGAAGGGAAAACAGATGATAGCTTTTAAGACATGGTGACGACAGGTTGTTGCTGTTCATCACCTTTTCCTGTTAATGCTAGACCTGACTGACATGGACAACTCAAAGTGTAAGACGAGTTTTTTTACATTCATTTTGTTATTTATATTCATACTGTTTTTTACATGTTTATTCTTATATTACTCTAATTACACTTGAGTGAACTTTTATGTGTCCTATCCTGTGTTTCACTGCTGCTATGACGATCCATAAAAAGGTCTTTAAAGTGCTACTCCTGATCATTCAAACTTCACTTTATTTTGTGATTTTCAAAAATTATCTGACAGAATTAATGACTTCTGGTTTTGCTTTGAAGCTGGTCGACTTACATTAGTATGCCCGTATACCATAGACTGTTACGGTGCGTCCACACGGTTCTGTCGCATTGAAGCTTGCCGGTGGGCGTGTCTGGCGCGCGACCAACAACCAATCACATTGATCTCCCGCCCCGGACAAACAAGCACCCGGTTTGATCGGCTAGCGCTTGTACTGGCATATGATTTGATTGGCTGGCGCTTCCGTCGATGCTTAAAAAGTTGAGCTTTTCTCAACTTTCGAAGCGAGCAACGGAGACAAAGCGACGCGACGGAACCACAATGCAGTTCGGCAAAGCTTGACGTCACCCCATTCAAAGTGAATGGGGTGCGTCTCCGTTGAAGCACGCGACGGAACCGTGTGGACGTACCGTTAAACTACCTACATAAATAAAACAAAACACATATTTCCAGCCTGCTTCTGCAACACATTCACAGATCTGTCTCCGGGAGTTTAATAATTACCAGATCGGAGAGTGAGGGTGAGTTTCTGCGGCTGGATCTGGGTGATCTGCTCCGGCTTCAGTTTCTCTGCCACGTCCTTCTTACGGTTGGTGACCGGTTTGTCTTTGTCGATGTTGATGCCGCCACGTGGGTTCTCAATTTTGGTCACGGCACAATTTCTCTTCTTCAGGGACTCCAGATCATCGCAGCGGGCCGACTTGGACTCACCCACAGTGAGGAAGTTCTGTGGAAAAGGAGAGAGGTTTTTGTGAGTAAATGAGTTCTAGATTAATATTCTAACTACCGGTACTTCTTTCACAGACAGCAGATAGCTGATGTTCTCCAAGTATCAGGCTACACTTACACACAATGAGTCATACAAAGGCTGTGTTGTGGTATAATGACAAGACATATTTACATTTAACACACATTTACCAAGCACCACTGTATAAGCTCATTTTCATCAGTGATGCATGAGAGGAGTCATCTGGGAAGTTCCCGTAAATAAAGAGGAATTTGTCTTGGTGGGAAGGGCATGAAGAAACATGTTGACAACATTACAAACATGTTACAGGAGCAACAGAACATGTAAAACAAGATGTTGTAGGGTAAAAACAGACATAGAAACTAGACCAGTTGGTTCTGTTTTTGTGTGACATCTGGGAGTGTAATTGCTGCAGATACAATTTTATGGATCTCTGACATTAAATCAAAGAGTTTGTTTAACCAATGCCTCTGGAGCCAATCCATGTTACCCTGCTTTCTGTTTACTAGGCCATTGTTCCCTTGCAGCATGAGAAGAGGAGAAACAGATGACCGCTGGGCTAAGAATAATAGATTGGATGCACATGATATTCCTGTGGGCAGAGCCACGGAGAAACTGAGACAAAGAACTCAGTCAAAAATAAAATAGTACTTTGACCCAATTCTATTAAAACCCCATGACCCACAGAAGCAATTTTCTTCCCCCTGCATTCTGCCGTTCATTATATTACATTTAGTGGACGCTATCCAGATCATCTGTAGTAGAAACACTATGAAACACTTATTGTTCTGTAGAATATTAGGGTGTATACACAACGCTTTGTACGAAGGAGAAGTTAATATAGAGAGGTGTTAAGTACCGGTAGTCAAGTGTTGTTTCTCAGTGGTGTTAAACATCACATGGCCTCCGACTGTCCAAAGACTAAACCAAATGTACTTGATATATCCCCTTCAGCAATCAAACACTTAAAATGTGCAGTAATGATGTTATTTCACAATGTCTGTGTAGGATGTAAGTCAGCATGACGGACGAATACTGGCAGGAATGATCAGGAATGCAGCAGTGTCTTGAAAAATGCAAAACTGAGAAAAATACCCCCAAACCAGAGAGATTTTGTTATCACCAATAGACTCAAAGTACTGACTCACAAGGCTAGACTGACCTATTAAGTATCACTGTTTTGGATAAACAAGTACATTTTTATATACCATGACTTGGTTTATGATATGAGGGGATGACAACTGAAGCTTTCAGATCATATTTGGAGGAAGTAAATCATGTGTTACGGCCCGTCTACACTACAGGCATGAAAAAATCTTGAAGCTGGGCGTGTCTGAAGCTTGGCAATTTTTTGCGAGCAACCAATCACATGAATCTCCCGCCCC
>NW_011362692.1:0-4042 GCF_000735185.1 Notothenia coriiceps
AAAAATAAAAAAGGAGAGGTCTGAGCTCATGCGGGACCCGGCAGCTACTGTCTAAACTAAATGCTGCCGTGATGAAACGCCATATCATGGATTATCAAGGATTATCTCTGAAACAGTATGGAGCTCAAAGGCTTTCTCTCTTGCCGGTTATACCACAAGGTGAGTTCCTTTTTACTTCCTGCTTCTTCACACACATGCTCTCCAGTACAGATTAGCTCTGAGTGTTAGCCATGCTAATGTAAACACCGACCATATTACGTCCAAAACAGTCGGGCATTGTTTCTGATAGCAACGTTTCTGATTGGGCCGTGGGTCCACATTTCAGATATTACGTCATATCGGACGCAAATCTGGATCAGCTCCGTTGTTCCCCCGTTTTTAGAGATTTGGGTACGGAGGAAAAGAGAGAGGGTTTTATTTTCTGACGCTGCGTGAGTTCCCTGACACACCGGGGACACATGGTTATGTATAAAAGACATCAAAAAGTGACTTTTGCATGATAGGTCCCCTTTAAGTAGGTACATCAACCTCAAACACGTCATGTTACAATTCTTTTGCTGCTTGCTACAAAAGGAAAATTCGCGCGGCTCTCATGTCAGGGGCACTTGAGTGGGTGACATGCAGGCTCTGTCAGCAAACCACCAATCACAATCCTTCTTGAACAGATCACAGCAGGATAACTCAGCTAGCTCAGCTTGTTGCTCTGATAACTTAAGATCCAGAAGTCCGTGAAAAATCCTTCATCCGGTTGAATATTGTTAAAAAATATGTCGCAATGTCAGTTTTTTCAAATATTGTGCAGCCCTAATATATACCATTGTGTATAACAATAATAAATAGAGGAATTAAAAGTGGCATATTAATGAACGTTAGGGACATGTATCGGTAAAGCCATATGAGACCAGATATTGTCTCTCAGATTTCTTGATATTGCATACTTCTGTTTTAAAGGCTGCATTATTACAGGAAAGTGATTTGATTTTCTGAACAAGCCAAACTGCTTCTCTGATAAATGTAGCTTTGTCTGCTTAGTTATTATGCAAAGAGATAATGTACAGTGACAGTGCATACATTATTTCTTTATTCTTTCCAGTTCAGCCTTGTTAGAGGAGCCTGGGACTTTTCCCCCATTGTCATCCCTACGCTGTATTTATTGTGCATTGGACATTTCATAAAGGGGATGTGTTGTGTTGTTTCAGGTCCCAGAGAGATTAATGCAAAACAGGAAGTCCTTTAGTTTGATAAAAGGATAAAAGGATTCTCTGATTTGAACTCTGAAGAACTCCCACGCAGGACAACAGAAGAAGAACACAGTCCAAATACAGAGTTTATATGTAACAAAAAAGAGTTGAAATTCTGTTAAACTTTACCGGTTTAATCTGCAATGTTTCACCAGAGCTGCACCAATAATTGAATGATTCATTTTCAAAGTATTTTTCCGTTCTGTTTTCAGAATCTCAAATATGGGGATTTTGTTCTGCTTTTTCTCTGATTTATTTCGTATTAAAGTGAATATTTATTGGTTTTTGACGAACAAAACAAGACATTTAAAGACATAACCTCGGATTTTAAGAAGCTGGGATGGACATTTTTTTATATTTTTTGAAATGTTATAAACAAAACGACTACTCTGGAGAAAGTGTGTGGTTATCACAGTTTCTCAAAGTGTTCAAACGGCTTGTCTAACACCCAAGTATATTGTAACTATGACAATGTTAGATTTTTTTATTAAAGGTCCCATGTCATGGCCATTTCTACTGATCATAATTCCATTGTTGAGGTCTACTAGAATAGATTTAAATTGTGCAACTCACATTGGTTTCTCATCCAGCATCTCTGTATAGTATGTGTATTCACTCTCTGTCCTAAACGGCTTGTTGGAGCTCCTGCCCCCCCCTCCCCTATGAGCCCAGTGTGCTCTGATTGGTCGGGACGTTGCGAGGCTCGTTGCTGCAAGGAACGGAGAGGGTTTCCGGGTCAGCGAGAACAAGCGAAACTCATCCTGAGCACACACAAACACTCACAGCCAAAGTAAAAACAATAAGTGTGGCTTGATATTGAGTCAGAAAAAGGTTTCTAACGCTGTGAGAATGGGTCTGCAGAGAGCATTTCTCCACCATCCCAACTCGTCTATTACCAGCGTTCAGGGAGCTCTATGCAAGTCAATGGGACTCCCTGTTAGTTAGCCAAGGGGTCCTGGTGTGTGAGGGGCTCCACGGATTGGTCCATTGTTTCTTCCGGGAACCGCATGACGTCATGCGGTTCCCGGAAGAAACAATGGAAAAAGAGAAATGTCCAACGAGGCGTTCTGGGGCAGCATAGACAGGTCTTCTCTGTGTTAGAGTTTTAATCCCTACAGGGTGTACTTTGAGGGTTTGTGACTCTGCAGACCGTTCACATGCAGAACAACCTTCATAAACACACAAGGGGACGGGTGATAACCGGAAAAGCATGACATGGGCTCTTTAAGATTCACAGTATCTATATTTCTATAATTTACAAAAAAATACTCACATTTTTAACCCGACAGGAAACGCAAATTAGTGTTTTAATTTAATTTTGCAATCAATAGCGATAAATCTCGAATCACTGTGTTATTAAACTGGAATTAATTGATAGCTTTCTGACTTGTGATGTCCAGGAACTACAAAGGGTATTAATATTTAATGTCTTCATGGCCCTTGATTAATTCATCATGGCATTAAAGCCTGAAGGTTAGAGGTAGTTGCGGCTCGGCAGCTATTTTACTGTTCAATTATTCCACATAAATTAATAATTTATTATTGCAATAATTTCCTTTGTCCCTTCATAACTGCCTCATTGTTGATTCTGCTGTAGGAGGACTTTCGTTTTCTATTCGCTGTGTGCTAAAGCAGGAAATAAACATCAATAAACAGCGGAGGTCAAATCAGGAACAATTTAAATGAGATGATTGGATTTGATACAGCTTTAGTTTGTAGTACAAGAAGAAATTAATATTTTTTTTAAATAATTTTGACAATAAATCAGGTGTTATCTTATGGCGCTTTCCCACTGCAGGGCCTCGCACAGCTTAGTACGGTATGGCTAGGCCTCGTTAGGCCTCGTTAGGCCAGGCTCACTTTGTGCTGCGTTTCCATTACAGTTTAGGAACTGGGGCAGTAACTATAGTAACGCAGTGTAGGCGGAGCCGTGACTTCATCTTCAATGCAAACCACAAAACCAACATCAGCCGTTAGCTCTTAGCACTCAGAGCTCACAGCTCCTCATATCTGTTCAGAAACTGGACAAAAATTAAACAAGTCCAAACGACAGACTGTCTGTGTCATGGAGAATACAGTCGCTGGTTTATTTATGTCTGTTGGCCGTTGTTGTGAGTGTGGACGGTCGGAGCATATACAACGTTAGCTTAGCCGATCTCCATTCAGAAAACACACATTTTAAAAGGTTTTTCTCCTGCCGTCTGTCTGCAGACTTGTCAAAGCATTAATTCATGGTTTTTACTAACCGGTATCAGTATGTTGTTACTTCGGCATCATTTAGAAACGAGTATTACAATTAAATCACAGTCAAATATGTTCATTTTGTTGTAGTTACCAGCGATTCTCTCTATAGTTTAGCATACTCAGCCCGGTTGTTGGCCCGGAAAGAACCTTGATTTTGTAGAGCCAGAAAAACTGTGAAAAAGTACCCGATAGCCGGAACTACGCCTAGTGGAAACGCAACCAAAAATGGGCCGGGCACGGCACGGCACGCTTAAACCACGCTCCGCGCTGTAGTAGAAATGCGCCATCAGATGTACAGTATATTAATTGCAATTAAATAGAATTTCTAGATCAAACACTTATAGGCCCCGCCCTCTAAGGCTGTCACTAGTGGGTTAATCCCTAGCGCAGTACTCCGATAACACCACGCCCCCCTGCAGTCTCACTCGGGTATAAATTGAAGTGAGACCACACGACCAGTCTTTTTTCTTCTTCAGTACTCACATTGAGAGACTTCTAAAGAGCATCAAGACGAGTGTCCAGGGTTATGTCCGGGTTTGCCCAGCCTTCCAAAACAA
>NW_011362693.1:0-5986 GCF_000735185.1 Notothenia coriiceps
TCTGTGCTCATGTGTTTCAGTGTTGGTGTAAAGGCTACTGCCTGAATATGCTGAGTGAAAGGCAGCTTTTCATATAAATACAATCTCGGAGCAGCAGACACTTATTTTCTAAGGTGACATTGTTATTTACTTACATAATACACTTAATAAAAAAATATCTCATTGATATTTATTTGTCTCTTGTATTTATTTGCTTTGCACTTGATTAAGAGGTAGTCCAAATGTAACAGACAGTAATCAGGTTACAAAGGTTGGTATTCAGATTAGGTTACTGATTACATGTTTTACAAGTAGCTAGTAATTGTAATATAATACAATACATTTTAAAATGAACCCTCCCAACCCTGCTAAATTGCCACAAATATGCATTTACAATGCCAGTAGCATCTCTATGAAGTTACATTTCTTTCAAAAGGATGTCTGTGTTCCTGGGAACCAAGTTTGCTAATCTAATTATAATCTCATTACATTTCATTCATACCAATGCTCCACTCTATTACTTAATTGCCAATAGATAAGAAACGCTTTCACATTTGTTAGCTCACATAACTGCTGTCTGGAAACACTGCAAATTGGCAGGGATGGGTTTTAGTTTAATAGATTACGGTATTTAGAATAAACAGAAGATGAGTTGGTCTATAGTGTGAGCAGTGATCACTGCACCGGCAGGGGAGATCTCCACCTACACAAACTGCACAGAAACACACCATTAAAACACATCTTACTGTTTGTTTGGTGTTAAATGCTGTAGGGGTTTGCCGTCAAAGACAAAAAGGTAACCTTGAGGGTTAGAATGTAAAGTTTAGTCATTAATATTATATTGCTCCAGCATACTTTGTTTTTAATGCACTGTTCGTAGCATACTTGGCCTTTTCACTTTGAACCCCCCCTCATTACATTTTCTGTTGACTTACAAATAACTAAGACAATAATAATCAGATGGCTTGAGTCAAGAAGATTAATTTAAGTGCTAAAAAACATGCAAACAAATCAAAGTAACTTGGGCATCAACACTAAAATCAGAAAGGGAAAATATACATATGTAAAGCTTGCAGAAAAAACATTTCTCTCAAATAATGAATTGAAGGGATCATTTTAGAAAATGTATACCAACAGTGTAGTAGCTGTGCACTCACCAAAATGATTACAGGGATTACAGTTTGTTTGAATGTGTTTGAAAGTATTGTAGTGAGTGTGCATTTTATCAGTATGGAAATAGAAAGTCCATGGCACCTATATGTGCTGCGGAAAATTGTGTTCCGATGCCAAGAGGATGTACATTCCTGACTGCTACATAAAGGAACATTTGACAGCTGAGACATTGCTTTTGCTAAATGCGTTTTTGAAGAAGAGTGCAATTTTAATTGATTGGCTATAGTCATAACCAGGAGTGACTCTCCCACAGTTCCAATAAAGAATGATCTCCACCCTCTATCAAAGAGATAATCACCTATTGGTGATTATCCCTCTGCTGGCCAAAGAGCCGTACAGTAATATCAGTGCCCCAATATGTAATCAAACACTGCTCTCTGGCATCCACACTGTTCCATACGCTTAATCATTGTCATATTGATACTGCATGTGATTCTGCTGATGGAGGTTAGTTTAGAGCTTAAAGGAAAAACTCTCCACCTTGTAATCGCTATATTGACCGAGAGCACTAAGCTCTCATTCTGCAGAGCCGTACATGCATTGTGGGGGAGTTTCTGGCACCTTTATTGCTTTAATCGAATACATTTATCTATAACAACGATTGGACAGCCTCATTAAAGTGGTTGCACAGCCTCCTTTGTTCGCTTCTCAACTTGTTGGGGCGATTGTATGTATGGTAAGGTGTGTTGGTTTTGGCAGATCCAGATGTTCCCAATAGGACACAATAGGAACCAACGTTTATGCACCTAAACTGTCATGATCCTAGTTTTTTACTTATCTGTTTTTCTATTTGATTTTGGAAACTCTTCTTCCCCTGTGTCATGTGTGTGTTAACTTCATGTCTTTGTGTGTTTTCCCGCCAGTTTTGATAGTGTGTCTTGTTTTGATTAGTTCCACCTGTTCCCCATCAGTCTTGCAACCCCTTGACCTCCTGTAAACCTGCACTTTATCCCCTCATTAGTTTTGTTTGTATTTAATTTCATGGTTTTCTGTTTAATGTTTGTCGTTGATTGTCAATTTCTATTTGCCTCACCTCAACTTAAATACATGTTAAAAGTTCCTGTGTCTTGTACTCTCCTTAATTTCAGTCAAACACAGTTCCACTTCTTATGAAAAAAATAATAAAAAAATTACCGACAAGAGAACTGAACTTCAACCCAAACTAACACAAATTTGGTATGCACTGTTAATTAAGAGCTATTAAGCAAGAAAATATCCCGTTTTACATCCCTAAATCAGTCATTTTTGAAAATGTATGTTATGCACACATTTTGAAACTTTGAGAGTAGTTTGTGTCAAGTATAACATCTAAATGCAAGTTTAGTGTTGAATGTCACCTATTTGTTTGTTTGTAGCCTTTATTTAACCAGGTCAAAGCCCCTTGAGATCAAAAGATCTCTTTTTCAAGGGTGACCTGCAGGACATTAGTTACACATGTAACATAAAAACAACAGAACAATAAGGATGACATACAACATAATGTACAGGGTACAGTTTACAAACTCTATTTACAGTGACAGGTACCATGAGTATCAAACAGCATGTCACCAAGCCGAGTTTTTAAATGATGCAGGGGAACCAAAGTGCTCAGTTTTAAACATGTTTGCAGACTGTTCCAATTTAGTGGAGCTGCACAACTAAAAGCTTTCTTCCCTAAGACAGTCCTAGCACTTGGCACATTTAATAAAACAACATCATGAGATCTCAGGCAATAAGTACTTTCAATTCGTCGAGAGAGCAGATATAAAAAGGTAGTTTACCCAACATGGCTTTGTAAATGAACATGTACCAATGACTGAGCCTCCGTACAGTTAGTGATGTCTCACTAACTGGCAGACCTGCCTTGGCATACAGGGTACAGTGATGAGTAAGTGCTTTACAGTTAGTAACAAATCTCAGAGCACTGTGATAGGCGGCATCTAACTTTTCCAGGCAATGGGCAGGTGCATTCATATAGATCAAATCACCATAGGTAAAAAAGGTAAAACCACAGGTTTACCACAGGTGTTTACCACAGGTAAAAAGGTCACAGTGACTAGCCTTTTCCTGGCTTCAAATGAGAAACAGGACTTGTTTCTAAAAAAGAAGCCTAGTCTAACCCTCAGCTTTTTAAGCAGATTAATGACCTGGAGTTTAAAAGTAAGACAATCATCAAGCCAGATACCTAGGTATTTATAACAGGTAACCACTTTGAGTACTTGTCCTTGCATAGTAACAATATCCAAAGCAGTGTCTGTAGTCTTTTTAGCTTTAGAAAAGAGCATTACCTTGGTTTTATCAACATTTAAAAGAAGCTTTAGTTCAGAGAGCTGAGTCTGAATAATCTTAAAAACAGCCTGTAATTTAACACCAGCCTCCTTAATGGAGGGACCTGCACAGTACATCACGGTATCATCCGCATAAAAATGTAAAGTAGCTTCATCCACATTTTCACCTAAACTGTTGATATATATAGAGAATAAAAGTGGACCTAAAACAGAACCTTGAGGAACACCATTAGCAATGTTTAACCACTCAGAAGACAGCCCAAAGACAATGTTCACAATCTGTACTAAGAGGAGCAGCAAGTTCCAGCAGCTATCATTCCTGCTAACTAAATCTCCAAACATCAATGGGGTATTGCGCAAAAGACACCAGGACTGAACAGCATTAAGGCCAAGATTGTTGCTATCATCATCCAGTTTTAGCCCACTTGGCCTGTTTTTCCTCTGTGTAAATCCATAATTGAAGCTCGTGATTCTCTCTGACAATGAACTTCTGGATATAAAGTTCCTTATCAGGTACTGAAACACAAGCTTCAACTCATACTGCACCACTCCTTCCAGTAAATCATTCATTATATCTACTGCGTAGTTGTCTGAAGTATGGAACAGCCGTAGGGAATTGAGTGGACAGGTTTTTTTAACACCAAATGTTGAGGCCAAAGCAGGATTTTGTTGGATGGCAGCACAGTGTTCTGAATAAAGGGCTTTAGAACGTAAAGTTAATCCTGGATGATCTTCAATGAAAACTGTTTGCATTTGTCCCTTTTCAGTTAAACAAAAACGACAACAGTACTTTGCACTAAATGATTCAACAAAACCAAAAAGGCTGTGTATAGCCAAGTTGTCACCTGTAACCTGAAACACTGAACCTTTCACAGGTGTGGTTGAAGAAGGCACCTGCATTCCTTCAACTTTTAAAATCTTTAAATCGTCGAGAAGTGGCTTTAGAATAGCGTCAAACCCATATTTCATTAAGTCTTCTGAGTGAAAGAGAGATACAAGATGAATGTTCATCAACACAGAATTAAGCTTTGGAGGGAAATTTCTCAAAATAAAATAAACGCAGCCAAGTTTGTGCACACCCTTTTTTGAGCCTAATGGATTAGCGGTCTCAAAATCATCATAGTAGAGCTGTATCTGCATAGCATTTTCTTGTTGTGAGAATAAACAGTGGTTCCTGAAGTACGCGCCATCGTTTACATCTCTGTAAAAACCCTCCTGGTGTTGTTTAGCTCTTTGAAAACTGTTACAAAGTTCTGTGTTCTTAAACATAGAGGAAAGAGAGCCCATGATGGGTACATACATTAACTTATCATTGACAGGAACTTGCCTGTATAGGCCTGTTGTTTAATCTCTGCGTGTATCAAAACGCACACCGAGAATATACTCGACAGGTTGAACTATTTTCCATTTCTCCTCAAAATGCCTCATCCGTTTAGATTCTGTGTTAAGACATGAAAAAGGATTCCCAAGCTGATCAAAACAATTCTCAACTTTTTCTAGGGTTTCTTTAGATGCTTCAGATGCCAAACATTCAACAACAGCTTCTTTTGCATGGGCATGGATGTCCTTAACCAGTTCCTCCATCGAACCAACTAAATATTGCACAGTACTTTTAGGAACTCCTGATGCTTCTACTTGAGCAATAACTGAGCTGCACATTTCTAGTATTTTACTTTTCTCCATCGGGATGTGTGTAGTGACCGTCACAGGAGAATCCACATTAACTGGCTGTGAAACAGAAGCTCCAACAGAAGCTCCAGGTTCAAACTCAACATGGCTGGAGACATCTGGATCAACACTGTGTTCATGTGCTCGAGATAGGTGCCGCTTGTAACCAGAGTATGTGCAAAACACAAATGAACTTCCAAGCTCTCCACAGTGCAAACGCAAAGACCTTCCAGGGTACAAACCATGCTGAAACTTCAAATGTCTAAATAACACTGAACAGTTTATGTGGTGTACCCATAGACTGTAAATGGACGTAGTGTCCGTGACGTCACCCATAGGATTCTGCAGAGTTGGCGAGAAGCCCTTAGTAGGCGGAGTCGGCCACTAACGCTTGACAGCAACGTCAGAGTCTAATCCCGCCTGCTCCAAATAAGGGCAAAGAGGCGGAGCCGAGGCGGGACCTGCTGCCTCCGAACTGGATGTAAACAGAGCTAGCTCAGGCTAAGAAGCTAAGCTAACATGAAATACATGCATACCAAGTTACTGCTAACAGTGTAGTTCCCGTATATAAACGTTACATTCATAATCAAATGAGACAATCTGCAAGAGAATTAGCTATATTTTGTTATTCTTAATGCTTGTCATTCACACGTTAAGAAAAGAAGTACCGATACATAGCAGAACAATTGTGGCGATGTTCAGCTTAATAAGCCTTGTTCAACATAATTTATTTAGCTAATACTACAGCAGGCGAACCAAGTCTGCGTTTCGCTGCATTCCTTGATCTCCAGTTATAACGACGGACTCCATCGCCCGGACCTAACGGAGCCTTCCCTTCACCTCCACCTACCTGTGTGAGTGAAGGTTTTCCGCATTGACTTTGATCAAAAGCAAGTACC
>NW_011362694.1:0-4187 GCF_000735185.1 Notothenia coriiceps
GTGTCAAAAGTGACCCGAATTAGTTTTAATTGTAAATATCTTTGCAATAAATTACTTAACTTAACCATTCAGGATTCCAGGTATTCCTCAATTAACCTGTTTTGGATCAACACCAATTCTAATTTTTCCCTTTCTTACTTTTTGAATAAAAATCATGTTTTTATCACTACACTTCTAAGGCACAACATGCACAACATGGGTCAAACATTACCCGTATTCTTTTGCTATGTTATTTCATGCATGGCTGAGTGTTTCTTTACTATACATTCTCAAAAAAATACATTTTAGCAGTAATTTGGAACAAGCATGTATGATGTAGTAATACAAAAACTATGTTAGTTCCAGAGCTCTCAAGTCTCACGCATTTCACGCTTTAATACACCTTGTATTTCTCACGCAGAGATTTCTTTCCAGGGTACCGCCCACCAGTTGACATTCGCGATACAAAGGGCTTCATACTCCACTAGCACCCCCACCCCCCCACCCCCCGTTGACATTCGCGATACAGAGGGCTTCATGGGAACTTTGAGGGGAGCCAGAAGTTGGAGTACCAAACACCGCTGCCAAAATCTCACTCTGAACTCTGTTCAAAACTTGAGAGCCCTGTAGTTCACACAGAGTGACATTAGCTAGTCATGTCAGCTTGTAATATATAGAGCAGAGCTAACTAGCAAGTTAGCCGAACGTTAGCGGTTAGCTGTTTATGCTATGCTAGCTGTTGGCTACTGAACATTAACAAACTAGATTCCGCTGTAAGAAAGCTGTGAAACTTTACATTAAACTTGGCGACAACACTGTGACACCCCGCTGCATGTTTATGTGTAATTCTCCCGTATTGGAGACGAGAGGGTGGCGCAGCACTGCAATAAGCTGTAAGCTAACGTTAGCTGCCACCTGTTAAGCTAGGTTTCCCGCGCAACATCTTGCAAGAAACAGCATCTCAGGGCTTCTTAACATTTAACAACCTATTAATGATGCATACCAACTTAACGGGAAGAAACTCCGCTGACTAGAAGAAGAAACGTAACCTTAAATAACAAATAAAACATTCACAAACTAAGGATTATCTAAATACATGTTTCACTCCATTACAGTTGCAGGACTCACCAGATCTCAAGTCTTCTGTTCTTTGTTGACGTCCCGATGCTCATATTTAACGTGTAGATGTAAAACGATCCCGATATTAATCCATAAACTCCTGCAGCAAACATACAGACAGACAGCTGTAGCTCCAGCAGGAGGAGACCCGCTCAAACTGAAGTGGATGTTTCAAATGTGAACGACAGGCACGGACAGTTCTCATTTGCAGGTTTCTTCGATTACATTTATATTAACCAATCAGGAGTGTTGTGGACTCATTCCAAACATGGCTGAATTCTATTTCAAGTGCCGCAGCTCTGGCTGTCGGCCAGAATCCGAAAACCATACATTATACTGTAAAACTAAGGTTTATATATTGACCAATGGAAAAAAAAACACAGCAACAGAACACATAAATAAAACAAGGATAACTGTGACTTATTGTTGAGTAAACAACAGTGTGTGTTTTAAACCTTGGTCCTCCCTGCAGAGATTTCTCCACTTTCTATGCTTTTTATTTTTTTTAATGATATTTTCAACTGTAGATTATTTACTTTTTTTTCAACACAACGGAAACCAGGGGACACTAAAAAGTGACGCACACAGCTGGGAGACCAGGGGACACTAAAAAGTGACGCACACAACTGGGAGACCAGGGGACACAAAAAAGTGACACACACAGCTGGGACCGGAGCGCTTGGTGATGTTCAGGATTATGAAGCTGGACAACTGTCTCTGTTGTTGGAAACTTCCCTAAAATTCTGATGTTACTGCAGATCTGCTGTAAGCTAGCTAGCTAACTTAGCTAACCTAGTCATTACAAATATAGTGACGAAAGACTTAGTTATGAAACACCTTTCAGGTTTAGTTTTGGAAACAATCTTATTCGGAGTGAAATATACTAGTATTATGAATGGATATAAAGCATTCATATTTGGAAATCGGTCAAAATTGATTGAAATTGGTCACTTCTAAATATCAGCGCTGGCTGGAAAGACAGTAGTACAAGTTATAAACTATACTCTTCAATCCTGACCATATCGTTTTTATTGCTAACATATTGCGAATGAGTGCCCATTCACAAATTTATTTGTAGTTGTTTGTGGACCACTTCTCCAATGAAAGTTAAATGTTCAGTCTCATTTCACCTCTGGTGTTGGTGTCCACCTTCTCACGACATAAATATCCTGTTCTTAAGTTGCTCAATGCTTCCACATGTACACCAGCTAGGTGCTAACCCTTTCTGTTGGCTCGTTGGTGCTATTAACGGTTGCACACCAAAACAGAACAACGAGCTGAGAGTAAGTGCAGAGTTGTTTGATCATTCACTGTGGGTCACTATGACAACACCCACCCAGGAAGACAAAGTTAACTAATACTTTTTTTTTTGTATATAGAAATATTAATTAGCGCAGCTTTTAGGCTCTCCAGTGCAGTGGTGAAGCTTGACAACTGAATATGATGCCTAACATTAACGGAGGCCCAGGTGTTCAGCAATTATCCCCCGGGCGGTGTTGAGAGAGCATTCCAGATGGACGAGAGGTCTCGCACACTATTAGGCTAAATTCTGACAGGATTAACATAAAAAAAAGACAGTGCTGATGATCAACAGTGCACTCTACATGCCACTATGACACTAACCACAGTAGCAAAGAATGGAAGAACAGTAAACCCAAATTATTCTATTCCAATTCAGAATCTGACATTAATCTGCACATTATAACGATTTAAATTGAATTACAGCATGAATGGATTTCTCTCTCCTCCTAGTCATTTTCCCCAGCTAGTAACCTTTAGAAGTAGTGCACTGCTCATGTAAAATTCAAACGGCCTTGCAGCCAGCAGCGTGGTCTGTCGGAGCCTGTTTGTATCCATTTTGCCATGCGTTCCTACCTGGGAGACAGGAGCTGTGGACATCTTGACACGTTGTTGAAACAGAACACTCAGTATGCGGTTTTGCTGCTCCAAGTCAAACACACGGGTCCGCAGCTTCACACACTCCTCTTTCAAGTCCTAGAGGAGGACAAGAATGGACTGATAACTGCGACTGATGGGGTATTTCAGAGACCTAAATGTGTAACTGATGCTAATGTAAGAGGAACAGGACACAATGCTGTGTTCATAGTGACAGTTCTCTAAAAGCTGGTCCACAGTATTACATTGCATTTAGCTGACGCTTTTATCCAAAGCGACTTACAATAAGTGCATTCGACCAAGAAGATACAAACTTGAAGAAAACAGAATCATATAAGTACATCAGGTTTCATAGAGCTAAAAAATGTCAAGTGCTACTCAACTGGCTTTAGATAAGCCAGTCCTTTATTAGTATATACGTGCTTTGTTAATAATTGTATTGCTCGAAGTGGAGTCGAAAGAGATTAGTTTTCAGTCTGCGCCGGAAGATGTGTAAGCTTTCTGCGGTCCTGATGTCAATGGGGAGCTCATTCCACCATTTTGGAGCCAGGATAGCAAACCCACGTGTTTTTGCTGATGCGGGTGTAGCGAGCCGTTTGGCTGATGCAGAGCGGAGTGCACGTGCTGGGGTGTATGGTTTAACCATGTCCTGGATGTAGGAAGGGACAGGCCCAGATCCATTCACAGCATGGTACGCGAGTAACATTGTCTTGAAGTGGATTCTAGCAGTTACTGGAAGCCAGTGAAGGGAGCGGAGGAGCGGCGTGGTGTGGGAACATTTAGGAAGGTTGAAGACCAGACGAGCCGCTGCATTCTGGATGAGCTGCAGAGGTCGGATGGCACATGCAGGTAGACCAGCCAGGAGGGAGTTGCAGTAGTCTAGGCGTGAGATGACGAGAGCCTGGACCAGAACCTGCGTTGTTTTCTGGGTCAGCTGGGGACGTATTCTCCTGATGTTGTAAAGCGTGTATCTGCAGCAGCGGGTTGTAGCAGCGATGTTTGCAGTGAAGGACAGTTTGTTATCTAGGGTCACACCCAGATTCCTTGCAGTCTGAGTCGGGGAAACAATAGAGGTGCGAATGTTGATTGTTAGGTCAAGAGTGGGACAATCTTTTCCCGGAAGGAAAAGCAGTTCAGTCTTGTCAAGGTTGAGCTTGAGGTGGTGAGCAGACATCCACTGAGAGATGTCAGCT
>NW_011362695.1:0-5207 GCF_000735185.1 Notothenia coriiceps
CCGTGAAGACATCTACGGGACAGTTTTGAGATTTCTTCCAATGCCGTTGCCATGGCAACACAATGCTCGCCTTGAAAAACGGTTTTCTCATAACTTCAGTGAAAATACTCCAAACAGCCAAGAACTTCACAGGTTTGGTAACGATGCAGCCATCAACGCATCTAAGCGTAGTATGGGGTGTCATCAAATGCCGTTGCCATGGCGACTGACCACTCGCCATGAAACACGATGTGGCTGTAAGTCCCATCGACACGGTCCAATCGCCCCCCAATCTTCACTTGTATATCACCGGTCCATGCCTCAACACCTCTACGCCAATTCTGAGATCTCACCATATGCCGTTTCCATGGAAACGCATCCCTCGCCATAAAACATGATGTCGCTATAACTCCTATGAAAATGTTCAAAAAGTGCTCAAACTTCACATGTGTGCTAACAGTCCAGCCGTGAAGACATCTACGGGACAGTTTTGAGATTTCTTCAAATGGCATTGCCATGGCAACACAATGCTCGTCATGAAACACGGCTTTCTCATAACTTCAGTGAAACTGCTCCAAACGCCCCAAAACTTCACAGGTTTGGTAACGATGCAGCCATCAACGCTTCTAAGCATATTGTGGGGTGTCGTCAAATGTCGTTGCCATGGCGACAGATCATTCGCCATCAAGTTAGTTCAGAAGTTTGCAGTTCAAATATTCTGCTGCTTTTCCAAGCCTTTTTACTTTCTTTTCTTCTCTTCTATCACACATTCAAGCCCCCTGTGTTCATGTATAATTTCAATCTAAATTCTTCACTTTCTTCTTACACATTACATTTCAGCATAGCAGTTTAGCGTCACATTTTCAGCATAAAGCATTCCCACTAGCAATTTCTTCAGGAATTGCATCCTCTAGTTTGTATCTGTAATCATAATAACCATACACATACAGACTTGGCCCTAAGCTATCAGCACACTGATATAAAACCACATGACTGCCATTGACAACAACCAAATTGTGGATAGTAAAACATAAAGCAGACAGTATTTGGCAGTGTCTGCCATTAATTTAAAGTCTCTCCATATTTGTGATCAACTATTCCAAATTCAACCATTATCATGTACTGTATATACCTATCAAGCTTAAGCATTTCTAGAACACTTAAATAACCATCAAACTTTCCAAGTGTTTTTTTTTCTTCTGATTCACAGCTGGCATTACCAGCATGGCCAATTAGTCTAAATCACCAATTTTTCTCAACTTCATGAAACAGACTAATAACTTATTTTGATTTAAGTAACTGTTAAGTGTAATTTTTCAATTAAAAAAAGTACACCCTTGCAAGCCTACAGAATCCAAGTGTAAAATGTCACAAATAAAAACAACTAGAAATAAGAGTAAAGTTAAAATAAGTAGGTCCACATCTAAAGATATTTATATTTGGCGGCTAATTTGGTGAAGTTATTCATATTCCTGAACATCCTTTGTATGCATTCACACTTTACAGCTACTGTCCACCATTTCTACAAGGATATTCTCTTAAAATATCAGTGCTCTCTGGCTGTTTTCCACTGGAATTCTGCTGACAGGCACACTGACCTGATGCACAAGAGGAGCTGGCAGAGAGTGACCATGTAGCACACAGCCCCGGGCTAACCAGATGCCAGTATGGCCATGGCACAGTTACACATGAAAGACAAGCGGACAGAATAACAGGCCATCACGTCAGAGTTCACAGAAGCAAAAGAGAGTGTTTGTGAAGGTTTAGGGAACACAAACCCACACCAAGATAAATGCAAGAGGATCATCATCCAGCTCTTTGGATAGTTATTGTCATTGTCGTTATTTCAGAAGTCTATGAACAGCAGCAGATGTTTCCCTGATATCTGAAGGACAGTCTGTCTTTTGAATACTATAAATTATCCTTTTTATTCTTTGAAATAGTTGTTATTGTTGCCATCAGGTTTGGACAGGCTTTATAAACCCACTCAAGCAGCATTTTCCCCACAAAGATGGACTGTTGAACAATATTATCAATAATTTGGTGATGCCTTAGAATCTTAGAATGGCAGTTATATGGTATGATAAAAATGTACCTTGAATAACAATTTATGATATATTCTCTATTGTGAAGAAACAACTTGGTCAGACTAAGATTAAAGAAGAGCAATTTACATGTAGGAGGTTGCAAGAATGAGAGAAAATGGTAAAATAATAATAACCTGTCCTATTTGTATGCTTGAAATCTCCTTCTGGCTCTGAATTGTGAAATTGTATCCTCAATTTCAAAATCTCAGATTATCAAGGTGTTGCTTTTGTGAAAGGCTTGTTAAACTAATGTTGTTTTCTTTATGCATTAGATGGAATTAGCCGTAGGTGTATTGGCAATCAATGACTTTTGGAATCAGCTTTGAATGAGCCCAAATGAATTAAAGTCTGCATTAGCCATATAATTGGTTTCCTGTTATTTCTTTCCCACAATATGCCAATTGCTTGAACATCCTGCGCTCGAAACAGCCCTACTGCTGGAAATAGGGTGACCTTTTAATAAAGTATAAAAACCACATTAGAAATCCGATCGCTCACCTGCTATGCTAAATCAGTTTAAGTTTAAAGGCCACATTTGTTTGTTTTCTAAAAATACTGACTGTATGATTAAAATGACTATAAATGAACAAATTGGGGAACATTAATTACATCTTGATAATGAAACAAAACCACATCAACAGTTGTTACACTTCGCATGAATAAGGCAGTTGAAGTATACCTATTTCTATAACTATTCTATTTCTATAATTTCTAAATATATACGAAAATATAAAGGTATATAGGTTTTAATGGTCACCTATTATGCACAATCCACTTGTTCACGTCTTTTATACATAATGTGTCCCCTCTGTGTAGAGTTTACCCCCTCTCTTTTTGTCCTGATCCATTTATATAAAAACCTGTCTGAAAATGAGCTGATCAGATGTTGGCCACTTTATGATGTCATAACGATTTGTTGGCTTGTGTAACCATTAGCCAATAAGCCAAGGTAACACCCGCCCAAATAGTCCTTAATGTATGTTAGTGAACCAAAGAAACCTTTTCTAGCAAATAACCCCACCCTAAAAATGTTGATTTGTCGGAGCCATGCTAAGCTTTCCTCCTGTTACAGTCCTTTTTCTACGTTAAGCGGCTGCTGGCTGCAGCTACACACAGTATACTATTTACACTAGACAAGTCATGTTTTAATGTTAAAGCAAACAATGGTGTGTGTGTTTTGTTTGTATTCTATTCCATTTCATTTCAACCCACAATTATGTTTGATCACCTTACCTGCCACACTACTGGCTCCATGCGATCAGCTGTGGTGGACATGCACACGCTCAACACAATGGTGTGAGAGGCGGAGGTCAGGACGCTGGCGATGATGGCGTCCCGCATAGAGAACGGCAGCATGGTGTACACCACAAACACAATGAACAGGAAGAAAGACACCTGTGGAGACAGAGACACACTTATGACACACCTGCAGAGCAAAGCAGAAAAGAAGGAGAAAGACAGCCAGAGGGATGGATGAACAAGAAAAGAAAATACAGACAGAAATAAACTATCAACAGCCCTGTGAGGAAGGAAGGAGCATGACCCCAGTCTGAGCACCACCAACACTGCTCCCGAAAGTGATGTTTATTTATGTGCATCTACATCGGTGGCATCAAAATAGAATATAAAAAACAGGCTGGCTCGAGGATGTTATCAATATCAAGCTGGAGAATAAATATGCAAAAGAAATAGAAGGAAGAAAAAGGTCACATGACTATTTATCATAGTGTATAGGTCAGGGGTGTCCAAACATTTTTCACTGTCGGCCACATACAGAAAAATATATGAAGGGATGGGCCACTCACCTAGGTATTATGTTAAGTTAGCAAAATAAATCAAATGCAGGTATATGCTTGATACTTAAATATGCTTTAAGAAAAGGCATTCCGTAGGGTTTAATATGTTTTTTGAAAAAAGTGTTGGCAGCTCATCTCTTAAAACAGAAGCCTCAGATTGCTTATAATAAGTAGAAATATGAAGGACATATTTCAAGCTTGTTGCAAGTTGCAAGAAAAAGTATGTGAACCCTTTGGAACTACCTGGATTTCTGCATAAATTGGTTGTGGCAGCGGGGTGTGGTTTGGGCGCTGGCTGCTGGAGTGAAGGGAGTGGCTCGGCCGGAGGCCAGACAGCTGATCGGAATCAGGTAATCAGTGCAGGAAGAAAAGCATGTTGTAACCTGGTTCTGGTCTGTTATGTAGTAGGCGGGATCCTGGAAGGTCGCCAAAGGACCTGTGAAGTTTCCCACCCGGGCAACGTTTGAGACCCGCGCATATTGTTGTTTGGAGATAATAAACGCCTGTGGTCAACCAGCCTGCTCTTTCCGTCCTTATTTGAACCCTGTGTGAGCGGAGAGGCTCACAGTGGCACCTGAACAGGTACCCTGATGTCGGAAGGAGAAACCCCGCTGGGTCAGGCCCTCCAACGTCTCGCTCACATTCAGGAGACCACCACAGCACTACAGCGACAGCAGAGCGAGGCTCTGCTCGGGATCGCCTCGAGCCAGCGCGAGGACCGAGGCTCTCCTCGGGATCGCCTCGAGCCAGCATCCGGCCGCTCGGGAGGCCGATCCTGCTACCAACCCGCCCCGACCGCCTTCAATTGCCCTCCAGAAATGGACGGCAGAGGATGATCCGGAGGCATGCCTGGACATCTTTGAGGGCACAGCGGCGGCGTGCGGGTGGCCGGAGGAGGAGTGGGCAGCGCGGCTATTGCCTCTGCTATCTGGGAGTGCGCAGCTAGCCGCCCACAGCCTGCCAGCAGCCTCTCGGCATGTGTACCGGCATCTGAGGAAGGCCATCCTGGACCGGCTTGGCAGCACGCCAGAGGGACATCGCTGCCGGTTCCAGGCCCTCCCCTTCGAGGACGCTGACCGGCCCTTCTCCTACGCGCAGCGGCTCCTGGATGCAGCGAGCCGCTGGCTCCAGCTGGGGGTGCGCTCCGCGGAGGAAGTCGTCGGGCAGGTGGCGCTGGAGCAGTTCATCGCCGGCCTGCCATCTTCGACGGCGAATTGGGTCCAGTGCCATCGCCCCGCCAACCTGGAAGCAGCCGTTGTCTTCGCGGAGGACCACCTCTCGCTTCCCCGGCGGAGCATGAAAGAGGAGCCCCGACCACCAGCCGTCTCAGCGGGCAGACCCGTCC
>NW_011362696.1:0-14593 GCF_000735185.1 Notothenia coriiceps
TGGGTGGGTGGGTGTAGTCCCGTAGAGCTTTGGCAGACCGGCAGAAAGATCTGGAGGTGAAGACCCAGCAGTTGGAGATTAAAATCAGCAACAAGACGGAGGAGGACATCAAGAAGGCTCGGCGGAAATCTACACAAGCAGGTCAGAAGTCACAGTCCAAACATCTGTTGCTTTGGGATTTTAAGAGTGAAGTCAAAGAAATGATCTTGAAGCATTATTGTTTAATAAAGTGTCAGGTTAGTCTAGGGATCCTACAGACCTTAAAAGTCTTTAAAGGGGCCTTATTATGCTTTTCCCTTTCCTGTAGTGTGTTATATAGGTTTGTATGCATGTACATGGTCTGCAAATCACTGTGTATCTTCACCCCCCCTGCCTGAAATGCCTCCATTGGAATCCTTTATTTACTTCC
This sequence comes from Notothenia coriiceps, assembly GCF_000735185.1. Lineage (NCBI taxonomy): Eukaryota > Metazoa > Chordata > Actinopteri > Perciformes > Nototheniidae > Notothenia > Notothenia coriiceps. Next base: position 410 of record NW_011362696.1, read on the forward strand.
GAAACACAGTGATATCACTATGCAACGCTCGCATTTCTATCGGCTAGCGCTCCAACACATTGTACGTGAGGCTAATGGGCGGGACATCTCTTAGTGGTTGACCAATCCCAACAGAGCCGGCCAGCTAACCAATCAGAGCAGACTGGGCTCTGGTTTCAGACAGAGGGTGAAAAGAGGTGCTGCAGCACAGGCAGTATGAGAAAAAGAAAGAGCTTTTTGAACATTAGAGCATGAAGACATGTTCCAGTAGAGGCACAAAATGAACCTAAAAATGAGCATTATAGGGCCACTTTAAAGGCATAGAATGGATTCATCTAAAAAATAAGGTTTTAATTGGTATAAATATGTTTTAAATCAATCTTTTAAAAGTCCTAAAAATGATCAAATATGATTCAGTGATTATTTTTGTTGACATTGCTTTGTTTAAAAATAATCTGCTAAATGTCTGTAGCATTAACATCACCTGACTCTGGATAGCAGAACATTTCATTTGATTTCTCAAATGTTAGTAAGTGAATTTCATAAAGTCTTCAAGTCTTACATCTAGTTTGCCTTAAGCTGTAGGAAGCCCCTATCTTTTGTCGATCGGGGTAACCCAATGCAAACTGGATGTGGCAACATTTATGAACAAAATCACAAGCGGTGCACTCGTGCAATTATCCCTAACAACTGATGCTTTTATTACTGGCGATTTACAGAATAGATGTGATGCTTCTCTAATCATTCTTTGCATGTGATGGATATAAATATGTGAAGGCAATTTTGTTTTGTATAATTGCACTGGTTTAAATTTGGAGCGACTAGTACAACAAGCACATCCAAAGACACGTCCTACTGTCCTACCAGAAATACTCTTTGACATTTTAATAAAAGGAGTCCATTTTGTAATTGTTCTACTCAGGCGTCATCAGAATGTATAATTTCCTCCTTCTCTCCTCATCTCAGTAGGTTAGTCACAGACCACAGCAGTAATCAATACCGTCCGCAGTTACAGTTAAATCATATCGGCTCTGTGTTGGTGATCAGTGCTGCTGTCCTTCACTGAGAGAATACTAATACGCCTCAGGCAAGCTCCTGTTCTTATACCTCTTCTTCAGGTTTCAGGATATACAGAGCTTAAATGTTATGGAATATCGTTTTATTTTTTTAAGAACTAAGAGACATGATATGTGAAAAAGCAATCCACTAGTCTTTATAGCTTGGTTTATACTTTAAAGACAGCCATGATAACAGTTCACATCAAATGATTCATCTTTGAATCAATGAAGCGTGAAATCTGAGTGCCCTCTGCTGGTCCTTAAAGGTTTTGCATTTGTAGCACTGATTATTAATGCTACTACTATGTATTAAAATAATAATCACACACATAACAGCAACATACATGAAAGCAAAAAAAAGATGATAACATGTTTGTTGAAATGTACAGTTGATACTTTACATAAGTACACATTTGGAGTACCTGTACTGAACTTCTGTATTTCCATTTTATGTTTTTGTGATCTACAGCAGAAAAATGCAACATTAATATTTATCCAGAAACATCATATGTATGTAAAACACTTACCATTAAAACAATACAAATGTTGAACATGATATGTGGATCGTTGTATATCTGTGGACTCTCAGCTCTCTGTTGACCTCTGACCTCTGTGTGTGTTCTCCAGGAGACGACCTGATGCGCTGCGTGGATCTCTACAACCAAACCCAGTGCAAGTGGTTTGAGGAAATGGTCACCACCAGCATGGTAAAATCTTCCCTTGGAGAGAATAGAAATCTGCATCTTAAAAAATGTACCTTACGAGAATCACTTAGAAACCCAGAATGAGAGATATTTTTCCCCTTAATGAACCACCTTAATCCTGCTAATTTGAAACTTTAATCAACTTTTCTGTTGTTGTTTTTAAACTACGATGGAAGTTTAAAACAATGCTTTTTATGCCTTTATACAAATCAAGTGGCTCTCTTCAAAGCCACCAGACTCCATTCAAACAAACAGTTAGTTCACTGGTTCAGCTCTTTGTATTTACAGTAATGTGGTAACATGGCAAAAGGTTAGGAATTACTTTTTGAAAAATAAAACAAATGACCAAAATGTAAATGTTAAAATTGTAATAAAAAGTATAGATATGAGTGCAAAACTACTGTATGATATGAACACCTGTTTTTCATATAAAATTGAAAAAATCCTGGTAATTTTGACCCCAATATACTTTAAATTGTTGTTTTTGATCTACAATGGACGTTATATTGCATAGCATTAAGGTGTTTCGTTAAGAAGGAATATTTGAAGGGGGAACATTTTTGCTTTTGTAATTATTATGTGTACACTAACAGCAGCTGGGACAAACAATAAGGAAGTAAATCCAATCTAAAATAAACACCAGGGTAATCAGTTTTCCTCTGTTACTAAATGTGAACGTTGTTCCTCTTCAGGAGCTGGAGAAGCTGGAGGTGGAGCGGATCGAGTGGATCCAGCAGCATTTACGCCAGTACACCACTCTGAGGCATGAGACGGACATGTTCAACCAGAGTGTGAGCCCCCTTGCATAATATGAGATTGTTTTCCATCCTGACTAGCACAAACATCAGGGTGTATGTTTTATGAAGAAATGCTCATTCAGGTTTATCTCTAGTGTTTGTATCACCTCTGAGGGTTTTGTCTCACCTCTGAGGGTTTTGTCTCTTCAGCTTCGCACTGAGAATTACCTGTGCTATTCCCACAGTGCTGACAGAATACCTCACGCTAGATTTACAGGGTTTACTCTTCACCTCCTGAATAGATGAGCACAGCGTCTCGGTGGGTTTCTCTGAGGCTCAGAGTGTTGGATGAAAGGCTTACAGGGGAGACATGGACCGCAGGGCGCCTTCTGTCAAACATCCACTCTCACACCAAGTGGCACGTGAAATCATGTCAAAGCCAGTTGACATCACTGGTGCAGCTCATCATTTTTCTCAGCTAATAATTTGATCAATAATGGAAGAAAAAATGACTGTAAACTTTGATGTCCAATTGAGTATTCCTCAAATACAGAAAATAATTTGATTGATAAAAAATATTCGAAATATAAAATAGTACACTGGTGAATGCAACCATTGATGGCCACAGAGAAGCTGTGAGCTAATATTTGACCAGAAAAAATGAAAAAGAATACGGAATAGGCTGTGTATGTACTTTATAGTACAGAATGATCATATATATAGTATATCAGTCACCGAAGTCCCCATCCTCCCTCACTACTGTTCTGTGAATTCCCCCTGGAGAGATGAATAAGCATGTCTACTTCTTCTTTATCTTCTTCTTCTTTCCACCTTTTCTTCTTTCGTTTGCTATGCTAAGCTCGCTGCTGCATTAGCCTTATATTTAATGTGCAGATATCATAATTGTATCCAGTGGTGGAAAATAACAAATGATCAAATAATGAATGTCACAAGAAATGTAATGATGTGGACCTGAGGCATCCACAAAATAATTTTTTGACACCTAAACACAATGCTTACCTTGCTGTCAGACAGCCCTTCCTAACAGCAAACCGCTGTCTATGCTCTCTTCAAAGCCACCAGACTCCATTAACAAAAACAGTGATTTAACCTCATCACAGAGACCCTTTGTATATTTTGAGACTAAAACTTGATTATTGTGACACATTAAATGTTCGCATTTTTACCCACAATAAATACTAATGGGAAGCTACAAAAAGATGAAGAATGTTATCGCATCAAAATGCTTTTTAAACCTCTAAAAGCTTTTCCCCACATGACATTAAAAGAGTTTATCCTGATGAAGTTTCTATACATATATTGTCTAAATAAAGAGCTGTCTGATGAGATAAAATTGTTGTTACTTGCTATGAGTACCGGTATTTCCGAAATAAAAATATTCCTTTAAAAACATACCTGATTTTATTCCAAGTAGTTGTTGAAAGCTCTGGCTTTGATCCAAAGTGTTGGATGAACAAACTCAAGTATTTACATGAGGTGATGACACTAAATGCTGCTGTTTTATGGGCTCATGTCTCTGCAGACGGTGGAGCCGGTGGACAAGCTGCTGCAGAACGTGGACCCCGGCAGAGACAGAGAGCTGTGGGTGAAGGAGAACAACACCGGAGAAGTCCGACCCGTGGATATGGACATATAAACCATCCTGAGCTTCAGTATTTTAACACTTCTGATAACACTGATCCAGGGACAGTGCATGTGCAGACTACTGAGGTCTGCTCATCCTCTCTGTGACGAGAATAACAGGAGGAAGGTTTATCGCAGGCAGGTAACGCCACTGGGTCAAAGTGCCGGCATGTTCCTTCTAAATTGTAACCCTCCCATAATCAACATTAGCTTATTGAATGCCATTTAACATATTCTGCTGTTTACCTGTTGTTAAGTGGATACTATAAAAAAAAAATGATATGTATTTTAAATCGTTCAGTTTAGCTTCAATCTATATTTTTCACAGTTCGAGTAAACCAAACTTTAAAAAAAAAAAAAAGTCTGATTATCGATATTAACTTTATTTTAGATACGGATCTTGAAGCACATTGAGATCTTGGACTGAATATGATATATTTTCATATTTTGCTGGTTCATTTTGGTGGAAATGCATGTTTTGAATATCTTGCTTTTTCTGTATATGGAGAGCTGCACAATTTGTTGAACCATGATGGTAGTTTTTTGGTATAGTTCATTGAATTAACGCAAGGTATTCTGCATCTTGTACATTTAGGAGCTTTCTCCCACACAAAAAAACAAGACTTTTACGTGTACAGCGTTAATATCCAGTAACCTCAACTGTTTTAAGAATAAAACTCCACACACATACAGTATTTAGGAATGTGGTTTGGATTATACTTTAATTTTAAAACACAGATTTAGGCCAGGGTCTATTATGGATCAGTCCGGAGGAAAAAGGTGGTCCAAGTTACACTGAAACACCTTTTAGTGCCTAACGGTTATATACCTGTAATGTCCTTGACATATTGTACTGCATCAGTGTACATTTGTACATAAAGGTTAGATGTATTTTGCTGTCAGATGTTTAACAGGCCCAAATGAGCTTTGAGGCCAGTGAGGTGTTTGTACAATGTTGTTTGTTTTATTTTTGGTAAATGTACAGAGATTATCTATGATGGTGGTTGATGACAAATTTCAAAGATCAATTAAATAACCCCTCTGAAAAAAGACAGTGTGTTAAGGCCCTTGTAGCTAAACAAAAAATATTATTATTTTGCAGCTTGGATGGAGGGTATTTTCAGAGAAAAAAAATCTGAATTTTACAATTTAAATTGGCTGGGAGCAACTTGGATATGAGATCATAAAGTTATTTTTATCTGATTATATTCTTGTTATAACCTTATTATCTCAGAGAATTATTCAATTGTATTTCTCTCATATCTCAAAAACATAATACATTTATAAGCAATATAAGATTTTATTTCACACATTTACGGGAATACCTTTTAAATGTTTTCTCGCAAAAGTATCATTTATTAATGTTAGAGAAAACATGTTCTCCTACATTTTCGGGTTTTACTCCAAAATGTAAAACATAGATCTCAGAAAATATCCAGGTTGTTTCTTGTTGGTGTTCAACTTAAATGTATATATTGATTTTGTCTGTGAATATAACCCTCCTCCAAGTCACTGTTAAACTATTTGTTAACCTACAATAGACCTAATACACTTTCAGTCAATAGAGGAAACAGGTTAGTGGATTTGTGATACAGATTATCCAGATGAAAACCCATTTAATCAGAGACTGCATGAACAGTATGTGTCTACGTGTTTACATGTGTGTCTGTCTTCGTCTCTACATTGCTGTTGTCTATCTGCTCTGAATTTATTTGGATAATTCTTTTAATATCTCAAAAGCATGAAGCTATTCAAATTAAGATGCAAGTCCTAATTCTAATCCAGCTGCCAGGCACAATAAAAATATATGCTATTAAAAAAATGAATATATATAAATGCTTACCTGCCTTATCACCATTATGAATGCCTTAGTGCAGTGGTTCCCAAAGTGTGGGGCGCGGCCCCCTTGGGGGGCACAGAGGCATGACAGGGGGTGTGGGGCGGGGCGCGAGAGTCCAGGAGAAAAAATGGTTATAAAAAAAAAAAGAATTCATAATTTGAAAAATTATTGATTCAAAAATAATATGATACAGTACTATTACGTCTGGGTCTCTGTGTTTCATTAAAGCTCGGCTCTGTGTGTGTGTGTGAAACGAGCCATTTTGTGTCGTGCGCGAGCGAGAGAGAGCGCACCGGTACCGGAGATCGTTGTTGTTAGCTTCTGGTGCTAGCGAGCTACGCTAACGGATATAAGGAGTGTTTTCAACAACAAGGTGGAGGAGAATCCTCTCCTGTCAGACTGAGAGGCTCAGTGAGCCAAAGGACTCTCTCAGTGTTATCTCAGTGGGTCTCAAACGTTTTGTCTTATTTCCGAGGCACACGTTTACATATGATCAGTTATAAAAAAACAAGAGAATAAATGAAAAACAGGTATGAAATACTATGACAGTAAAAAAAGAATAAAGTTTAAAAGGGTGATTTGTAAAATATCCATAAAGAAAAAGTACATTGTTTTACAGTTCTGTTTCATATGGGTGTTGAGAAAGGTATCCTATGCATAGATCTCTTAATTTTGCTCTCAAAGTGCACCATATTGATGCATTTAACTTCAATATTTAAAAATAAATCTTCCCGGGGGAGCTTGCCCCCGGACCCCCCTATGTGAGGTCCACACACCACCTATAAAAATAGCACTTTACCCCTGCTTACACCTATGCAAGCTGATTATTGAGCCTTCATTGTAACAGTTGCGGGTACATGCGTGGGGATTGTTGCAGTAGAAAATTCCATTGTTGCGACCGGTACATTAATGGGAAACCCTAAATGTTTGAGCACCCTCTATGAAACGAGCACCCCACAGCACCCCCAAAATAAATATCTGGCGCCGCCACTGAGCCTGACTTGTGTTGGGGGGGCCCGACTTTTTTTTTTCTCCAAAAGGGGGGCCTGACAGAAAAAGTTTGGGAACCACTGCCTTAGTGCATTCATTTTTTTTTCCATAAATGAAGGAAAGTCATGGTTACTTTGTCTTAAACCCAAAAGGCTTCATGCGCAGGTTTAAATAGCACATCTATTGTAGAGGTTTTATCAGTGTGTGTCAATGTTGTACACTAAGTGTAACAAGTTATTATGTTCCAATTAAATGTTCAACAGTTTCATGATGACGTAACGGTTGAGTTTACTGCCTTTGTGTGATTAACATTTCCATAACGTGCATTCAAATCCGATGTTCCTGTTGATTTATGAATGTTTGATCATAGGTGACCTCTGTCCAGACGGTGTACTGTGGAATTCATTGTCCAAAATAAATCCCCTCTTCGAAAATGTAATATCACGGTGTGTTATTATGTAAATGTCGTTTGAGGTAGAATCATTTTTCATGGTTTCATCAGTTGTACCTTTTGACCTTCAGGTCAGCTCACCAAATGCCATTGGATCCAATCCAGTAAAGATTGGAAGAGAGAGTAAGACAGGTGGATGACAACGGTGAAGTTTGCATTCTGCCAGGTATTAACCAAAGCCAATACAGGCTTTGGAACAAGATGATGCAAAGCTAGGCTTCTCTTACGCAAACCACTGTATTCCTGATGAAAATGATCTACTTTATGGACTCAAATTGTATACTAAAATTATTTGAATGCAACTTTTTTTAAACTACGAACTATAGAAAATGTGTCTCTAAGCAGTAACCTCAATGAAGGTTTGATTGAATGAAGGCTTACAAATGTGGCTTCACAATAGCATAGACACATTGGGTGACAGGTGGGTGTTCTTCATATAGCATCACATATATTACATCCATATTTTACATGCTATGGGTGTCCTTAACAGGACCACATTTCTAAAAGAAATATGTATGACAAATATGTTTTTTTCCTATTCTGTTGTTATTAATTACACACTTTTGTTGATTTAATGTCTGATGCAGACTACATGCATGACAGCATGACCCAGCTGTTGTACTGTAAGTAGATACGAGAAAGTACTGTAGCTACAACGAAGCTTACTAAAATATATACATGTGTCAATATATGTGTTTGTCATCATAATATGACACCTTTTATTATTAGGTGGCGGGGTGAAAGCAAGATTTTAAGACTTATCTTTAGTTTTATACTTTTGCAAGCTAGACAAGTCGGATGTACTACGACAATCCTCTCTCCGTGAACCAATATGCGTCACCAACACCAGTAGGTGTTACTGGGGTCTATATCACTTTGTTCTTCCAGAACAGGGGAAGATGTTTTTAAAAGAGGTGAAATAGCTTCAGCTATCTGAAAGGAGATTTAAAAGCAAGCATCAAGTTCTACAAGGTGTTCGTGAATGTTTCCCGACTTTTAACTTGATTAACATTATATGTTTATAATTAAGGACTCTAAAAAAATACATACATTATCCTCCCACTTTCTGTCCCCTGCCCCGAATACTTACACACAGTCCCTTAAAAGTCAGTTTTTCAAATGTTTATTCAACAGTGACATGCATTCAACCGTTTGTGGGCTTCAGAGATACATACAAAGCATTAGAAAACTCCACTTTAAGTAAAAAATATGCTACAAAAATTACACGAAACATAAGCTACGTAATAAAAGATAGCAGAGGAATTGTTATTCTATTCTTGTTATTCATGATAATCCATCTATCTGATAGGCCAATTTTTATAAAAGCTGTTCTCATAGCACATTCCAGGATGAACGTAATCCGCATCAGAATATATTGTCTAATCTCTTTCACTGAGATATCCATTTTCTTTACATATGTATACTAAAGTAAAATGATAACCAGCGATGTATTCTTCACCCACATTACACACTTAAAGTAAGGAGGTTGTTAGTCTCAACTGACCTTCAGCTCCTAATAGGATTGGCTGACACCGGCAGATTGTTAACCTGAGCCTAATTCCTCTCATAAGGAGCTCTTGCCCTGGCTTTTCTTGCCATCAAACTAATGAATGAATCCAAGCTCTGTTACACTGCCAGACATGAGAGAGTAAATTGGCTGGCATGGAGGTCAACTCAGGATATACAGAGGCCCATACCTTACAGAGCAGCAACGGTGAAGTGAAAATGTAGTCAAAGTGGGAAACAGTTAGCCTAAAAGAGTTGTGAAATTGTATCCCTTTTATGCTGATTCCTGATAACTGTCATTGTCCAATTTCTAAGGCAAAGGGAAACCACAGAAGCCTACTTACATTTGTTATTTGATGTTTTTCTGCTTTTTATTTCACTTGTTTCTTTTTTTTGATGATAACTAACTCGTATTGAAATAAACAAAAATAAGATTTAACTAAAGTTGAGTTTAACCAGTAACTTCTAGCTTAGCTAATTAGCATTTAGCTTGACTAGTTTATTGGTGTTATTTTCTTCTTTCCATTAAAAGTTTTTGTTTTAACTTTGCTTGCTTTTCAATTTTAGTAATACATTCATGTTTAATTTTACACAAAAGTGGTATTTTAAATGTAGCTTAACCACATGAAATCACATGTTTTCCACAAGTCAGAGGCTCTAGCTTCTTCTGACTGATGGAACGCATTGCTAGTCCGCTAGCTAGCAGTGGCATTTAGTCAAACTAGCTTGGTAACTGGTAAACCCGTTTACCCTACATTTCAGTTAAGATAAAGCTGGTGTATGAATGATGTGGTATAACAAACTCATCTACTAAAGTGCGTAAATCACGGAGTTGCGGGGGCTGCAGTTGCTGCTAAACTGCTAGCTAGCCATTTAGGCCTATTAAGTGTAACTTTCTTTAGTTCTTTTCATGACGTTGTCCCAAAAATGATAGATTCAATGGTATGATCTTGTAATTGTAAGTTACTGCATTTTGGCTTTGTGAGAGACAGTGTATCAATATTAGTGAGTGCATGTTTATCACAAATCCACAGTTTTAACTGCACAAAGTTTAGAAACCCATGGCATAAATGGCCATTTCAACAGGTGTTTAGCTTCTGTTGATTGGTATTAAATACAATTATTTAATTTCTTCCTGGGAAAAAATATGAAATGCAACACTACCAGGCTGGTAAAGACCAAAGAAATGAATGAAATAATAAAAACTAAAACAGTGAGAGACACAGAGGGAGAGACAGTGAGTAACAGAAGCAGGCAAGCATTCATATCATGTTAAATGTAAACAGAAAAAGAAAAAACTTAAAATCACATGAGGGGGCTTTAAACAATTATATATTATTGCTTTTTCTCCGCCAGCTTGTCTTTAATCTTCTGAGGCTCATCATATTGTATCAATCGCAGGATATCTTTGTTGTCCATCACACCGTGAATGAATTCTCCTTCTGAGATTTTATCTGGAAAAAGACGAAAAACAGTACAAATAGAGCCGCAGCAAAGCGTGGATGTGTTTCATTGTATAACAAAAACTGTTAAAGGGAGCTAAAGAATTGTTACCGTTTTCTTTCTTCCCAAAGAATTGCCAGATCTTGTCCGCCCTCTTCTCTGGTGAGTCTTCATCCTCGGGGAGGACCTTCTGGTCTTCAGCAGGAATCATGTTGAATATTGACTGCATGAGAGTCATTCAATTACAAGTTTTTAATCGTGCATGCTCAATTTCATCATCAAATAATATTTTTAACCTGTGTTCTTTAGAATGGATTAGTGCTGAAATATTTTGAAAATCAATAATTCATCAAACATTTGCTTGTTTCAGCTTTTCAAATATGACGTCCTACTGCTTTTCTTTGCTTTATGTAACTGTGAATTTATTATTTTGTTATTTTTTGGCTGTTGGTCTTTATTCAACAGCAAATTAAAAAAGTATGGCAATTAAACAATTACACTAAAATAAGGATTTAAAACTATGAAACCAAGTCCTCAACATTATGGATTCATCAAGAGATTAAAGGTGTTAATGGCAATACATAGGGTGATAAATGATCTGCCAACAGAAAACAAATATACCAATATATAATCTTTTCAACAACATTTATGCGTGAAAGATGTAGCTGGCTTTTGAAAATAGACTCAGGGATAAAATAAAATGTACTTCAAAACAATTTTGTTACACCATCACAATGAAAGAAGAAGGTATATATACCCTAACAATCTCCAGGATTTCACTTTTGTTGATGTTTCCGTTCCCGTCGACGTCGTACAGAGCAAAGGCCCATTCCAGCTTCTGCAGCGTCTTCCCCCCTGACGTGAGATGCAGAGCAACAATGTACTCTTTAAAGTCCAAAGTGCCGTCTGCGTTGGTGTCGAAACTCCTGAAAACGTGCTGTGCGTATTTCGATGGGTCTGCATTGGGGAAGAAGCTGGCGTAGATGCCTTCAAACTGCTGCTTGCTGATCTTCCCGCCGGGGCACTCCTTCAGGAAGGTCTGGTACCAGGTGCAGAGCTCGGTCTCTGAGTATTTAGTGTTGGATTTCAGTTCCTCCAGGAGCTCTTTTGACAACGCGCTGCTCTTAGTATTCCCCATCCTGCAAACAGACTTCACAAATGTATTATTGTCCTCCTGTGTTTTGGGTCAAAACCTCTCAGCATTTATTTGGAATCACTCTGCCTCATACAGTATTCACCCTGGCAGCCCTCTCAAGGTGCCAAATAGGCTTATGGTTATCACTAGTAAATCCTGACAGCTGTCTTGAAGATTAAAGGGATAACCAATCACACTATGCCACCTATTTGAAGGAGGTATAAGCAAAGGATTAAACACAACAGGTAACAAACACTTTAGGGGTCAACATCTGGGAGGCCTATTATGCCTTTTGCAGCAGTTTTGCTTAAACTGCAAGCCCCTCATATAGGCTTAATGACATTTTGTGAGAAAATCAATGAGTCATTTCCGAGGACAACTGTATGTAAGTAAATAATTTAAATAATGATGATAACTACGTGAGTAACATTAAGTATTTGTTGTTTGAACGTAAAAGTTAAACTATAGTGGAGTGCCATAACCTTAGCAAGAATAAATAAATCATGGGTCTTGATCTAAATAGATATCATGGCAGAGGCATTAAAAGGCAGATGAATCGGCTGGACTTGGGGAGTCCGGGGGGGCTATGTTGAATCCCTGCGTTGTGTGCGATGCTCCACCACAATGAATGTGAGGAGATTATCTGTGTTCCCAGTGTATTAATCTCAGGTCAGATTACAAAACCATCTACTGCAGTGGTGCCAAAACCCCCCAAAAAGTGAAGGCAATTAATTCATTGGGATTAATGGAATGTGCTGATGATGTTGGTAATCCATTAAGAGATAAAAAGCACAATTGATGTATTGAATGTTCCACGAATCCTAAAATGACTGAAAGTGCTGAGCAGGATAATGCCATTCCCTTTTGTCACCTCCCTTTTTACCACCTTTAAGATATGTGTAATAGATTGTTTTCGTAACATTGACAGTATTTTAACTGTTACCTTTGACCTTTGTTAATGTAGTTTAATTGTAGGATGTTTGGAAAGGATGATAAGGTATTCTATCTGCGCTTGTTGGTGTTCGTTTTGGAGACGTGTGATCTGTTAAACTGTGATCGACTAGATGGCCTTGATCTGGGAGACGGAGATCGATCGGGGGGGGGGATACACTGTGGACCTCTGTGTCGCCTGTCAGCTCAACATGATGCCGTTTAAACAATATAATTAGACCCTCCAGAGAAACGCGGGCAAAAATCCTTGATTATGCGGGCTAAAATCCTTGATTATGCGATTAAACATGCAGGGTTTGTATGTGATTTTATGCGGTGAAATGGCGGGAAGTTGCGGAAAGTTGCGGCTGTCTTATTTATTCTCTCTCACACACAAAACCTGCCACTAACGTTAAACCCCTTTCCTATTCAATTAAACACATTCAATGTTTATTTATTGTAAAAGCAATTGGGCTATTTTAATCACACTCTCTCTCTCACACCAACCCTGTCTCCTAAAAATTACGTTCCCACAGAACTAAACTGCATTAGAGAGCCGCAGTGACGTGTCGTAAAACCCGGAAGTAAGTTAGCATTTTTAGCACTTCCGGTTCCTTCCTCAAAAAGCAATGCATTTTTTCCATAGGGTTTTGGAAAATAGCTCGAAATAAGGTCTGTGGTTGACACAAATTTAAGAGGTAATTGACGTTTTGTTCTACGACATTAAATACATCAGCAGTGACCCCACTGGGGATTTTTGAAGAGTTTACGTGTCTGAAAAACGATGGTTGTTACCGAGTGGCTGAATAGGACTACAGAAATTGTCGAGGCCGTTGTACGTCATTACGCCGAACACGTAAACACTCCCGCTAAGTTTGTTTTCCCCTGTGTTCTGCTTGAAAGCAAGTACATGCATATCTTTAGTATCTATATATATCTGACCATTAGAATCTGTATTTTTGAAATTGTCTTTTTTAACACCGTAATTTTACAAATTATAGAACAATTAATTACCAGCGTTTTCCAATTTTACTCGGCAGTTCGTTTCGTTGGCTAACGTTAGCTAAAGCTAGCGCTACTAGTTAGCTACGCAATGGTTTGTTGCTTTGCTCCGGGTTGCAGCCACATGTCTTCGCATGGAACGTGCTCGTTCTATCGTTTCCCGGCCAATGTTTCCCAAAGGAGAGTCTGGATTCGTGCTATGAGGTAAGCTGATGTTACATTTTTGTCCATGTCACGGTGAAATGTAAATGATGGGTAGTGACTGTATCGCGGTTTTAGAGATGGCGCTGCTGAAAAGACCGCAACATAAGTAAAGATAATGAATACATCCTATTAAAACCTGTGTGGCTTATATGATAAGTCTAATTAGTACAAGCAGCATAACGTTTCACCATGTAACTAAAGATTGTAGTCAGGGAAATCAGTTTGACATATTGAACTAATAACAAATCACCTCTGGCTGGCAGAGAACTCTCTGCTCCATAGCTTCTCTTGGACGTAAAATCACATGTACATTTTACATTTATATTCAATTTAATATCCCATCCCTCACATACTTTTGTATATATAATAACTTATATTTTGTTTTTCTTGTTATGCTGCTGCAACACAAACATTTCCCAAATTGGGATCAATACAGTAATATCTTATCTTAATTAATTAAGAAATATAACTATTATAATTAGTGTAGCAGCTGACACCTATTTTCAATATGGATTAATCTACCATTTATTTCTTTAGTTCAATTTTCATCTATAAAAATGT
>NW_011362697.1:0-3030 GCF_000735185.1 Notothenia coriiceps
TCTGGTGTTTGTCGTCCATATCTAACGTTGAATTTAACGGACTTCTTTCTGCAGATTGATATGACTGCAAATAGTCCCTTGATCCTCCTTAGCAACAGTCTGTTCTCCTAAGCAACGATCTGATAGCAAAAATTAACAAACCGCTTGAATGTCTTAATTGACCAATCAGAATCGAGTATTCAGCTAAGCTGTGTAATAATTATTGTTTTCATGCAAGTCTTCATTTGTAAAGTAACTAGTAACTAATATGTAAACAAGTAAAATTACAATGCTTCAATATAAATTATAGTGGAGTAGAAGTAGAAAGTGGCATTCTACCACACTGCAAAATGTTTTTAATATCGTCACGTGCCGTCTACTGTCAAATCTATTTAAAATCTTGTTGCTAAAGATCAGCATTGCGGTTACGTTTTTTTTTCCTGATGGCTTTCATTTGGTACAAATAACAAACATAAATGTCACGTCTACAAATGCATTAGGGAGCGCAATCTACAGCTAGCGCTGTTCACAACCTTTCAAACCATATTCATCAATTACACACACACACACACACACACACACACACACACACACACACACACACACACACACACACACACACACACACACACACACACACACACACACACACACACACCTTTCTCCGCAGTAATGCTCTTTCTGTTCTTGTGGATTTATTACTGTGAGAGTAGAATATGGTGTAAATGGGACAGAGTGCTGTTATTACATACCAAACTCAAAATTGCGGTGCCTGTGTGTTCACCTGTTATATGGATAATGGGCTTACACAACCAAAAATAAATACATTTTAACCTTTGCAGACCATTTACATGCACAAAACAATATATAACACTGCAGGAAACATGAAAAAACCCCACGAAAGGCTTCTTTAAATCTATGTGTGTGCAGTTTTTTCCATACACTACCACATCATGACCTCCCCTCATAGAGTTGGCCTCCATTTGACACTTGCGGAGATCCACTGCGGACTGCCTGTTAGTTATAATTGCGTGATTAATAGCTGACAAAAAAAGAGACGGGAGCCAATTAAAGAGCTTTAATATCTGCGTCATGCCTCATATCCTCAGCTCTATCAACTATCCACCGCAGCAATGTGGGCCGCGTTAGCCTCCACGTTCGTTAATGACTATTACTCCGTTTATCGTCCATTTGTGCCCATTTAGTACCTGGTTTGGTGTGGTTGGGGCGGGTAACTACCTGAAACCCTGTGGTCTTACCTAATTGGCCGACGCCTTGTTGGTTCTGTATATTAGCAGAAGCACTCAAAACTAGGCAATAGCAGTACAAAAATAAATGAAGTATCCTCAATCAGAATCAGAATCAGGTTTATTGCCGAGGAGGTTACGGAAGTTGCTTTCGTGGTGCGTGGACACATTAAGAGAAAATACATTGTACGGAAAAAGGGCCAAATATAACGCAATATATCAATTTTACAAACTATTATAACATTAAAGATAAAGAGAAATATTTACACAAAATAAAAAAACGTAAATTATGACAAAATAAAATAAAATGTCTGCAGTAATTGCATGTAAAGTGGAGAGCTGCCTGTTGAGAAAATGATGTATCATGGAAAGGCACCTAAAAAAGAAAACACAATGGGAGTACGATTAGCATAGATACTAACATACATTTAACAACTTTTCAATTAATCTTGCAACTACTTTTATTCCTAATTGACCATTTTTTTTGAGTATGAAAGTCGACAAACATTAAATCATCTCAATGCCTTTAAAATATTTAACATAATACATTTGGTCATTCTATCTTACATGTACACAGTTTAGATATTCCTGGATTTTACTTGCACCATTGTACCTCTTGCACTATATTGTACTAATTCACATGCTTATAAGATAAGATAGAGCTTTATTGTCTCCCTTAGGAGAAACTTGTCTTGGGCATCGAGATAATACACATAAAACATTCAGGTCAATTAGTCATAGATACAGAACAGAGATCACATATCACATGGCAAAGAAACAAACAAGAAACATACAGGTACAGCACTTTCCCTATTGCACATATCCCTATTGCATTCATAGATAATCAAATATCGCACTTTTCCCTATTGTATTTATACATCAGTGGCGAGCCGTCAGGGCCCTCTAGGCCCTCTGTGAGGTCCTAAGATATTCTACAAAACAATATTTAAAAACATTAAAAAAATATATATTTCTTTTAATATATTTTTTTGTTATATTTTTCACTAGTTTTACCAAAATAACTTGATTTAATTGTATTTAAAATAACATTTCCAAAGAAATAAATCCTTCAAATCTGCCTATTCAGTTTCTGTTGGAATGTGAAGGGTTAAATGAAAGAAGCTCGTCTCTGCGAGTTACTGTGAAGAGAGGAGCTGTTGGACGTCCAGGCGGTCCAGCTATGAATTCACAGAGGGCCCAGCTATAGTAACTGAACGAGAGAGTAATGTCAAATGACAGTACAATTGACCAATCATATCTTCCCTCTAAATGGGTGGGTGTTAAAAGTTCCGCCCGCTGTGAAACTTTTCTTGTTTCCATAGCAACAACAGCTTCCTGTCAACAGCGTTAACTCGCCTTCAAAATAAAAGCATGCCAAATGACACTTAAGACATACAACTGCAACGAAAGTAACAAACACAATAAAATATCCTTTTCAATTTCAAAGAACACAAATTGGGTTATTTACAGGTGTTGTTTTGTGTGGTGGAGGGTCGCTTTCATTGATGCGTGTTGCACCCCGGACCGTTGTTTTGATATTCAGCTGAAGTATACACTGTGACGTAATAACTCGAGGGAAGGGGTGGGGGTCAGAGGGCCTAGGTATAAAAGTCACGGCTCGCCACTGTTATACACAAATCAATATTGCACTTTCCCTATTGCACCTATGCATAGTGTCCGTCAAATTGCACATATCCCTATTTTGTCCATACCTATTTACACATAATGCACTTTCCCTATTTAACCTTCTCGATTGCACATACGTCCATTATGTCCAAAGTATACTGAGGCTGTGGCTCAGTGG
>NW_011362698.1:0-7987 GCF_000735185.1 Notothenia coriiceps
TAAAATATCTACAGTAAATTACTGTGAAATATTTACAGTAAATTACTGTGAAATCCATGCAACTGCTAGCCAGTAATTTACTGTAATTTTACAGCCAAACATTTTACAGTGTATGTAGCTATGCAGCAGTACTAAAAGTGAAAACACAGTTGTTATCTGCAATAAATCAATCAATCAAAGTTGATTTATTTAGCCCAATATCATTTGTCTAAGGAGGCTTAACAGTTTGTACAGAATATGAATATACGAAAGCGACTCACTCTGTCCTTAGACCCTCACATCGGACAAAGAACAACTCCTGCGTCGCTTGCCTGGCAATTGTTCGATTGACAGATTCTAAAAAGCACTATATAAGTGTCACATTCTAACAAAAAGTGAAACTGTCTTATGTGTAATACTGTATTAATATATGTATGTGTGATATAAATTGAACTCTGTAGCAAAAGAGAAGATGAAAGTTAGCCTAGCAGGCTAGGTAGTAGCATAGTTAAGAAGCATAGCAACAGGACGCATCAGATATAAAGCAGCACCGTATTAAATAAATGAGGCTAAGTTGGTAAACTAAGAATTAGTTATTGACATCTTTACACAAAGTGGAATAATGTTGTGTCTAATGGCTTTAAACAAGGAGTCCAGTGTTGAGACATGGCCTTTGCAAAAGCCAACACAGGAGCCTGTGATGAAAATGGAAAAAGATGAAAGGCGATAGGCATCGGCTAGTCACTGACGTGTCAGCAGCACTCACACTCACAGTTTATGGTGCTCTCTGTTTCAGCTCCATTTTGGAAGTTTCATTCTGTTTCTAAAGGGCATAAATTACATCAAACGGACGGGGGAGGAAGTCATTTAGCCATCCTGCGACAGATAGGGGGATTACAATTTGACAGAGGGACTGATTCAAATGACAGATAAGGGGAGGAACAATAGCGTAATGTGTGCTGTCAAGCAGAGGATATTTGAAAGGGAATCAGACCCTGGCTGTCAAGAAAGGTTTTCTTTTTTTCTTTGAAAGCCCTTTTTTCCCCCAGATACCTGAATGGTCCGATTTCTTTTGAAATTTGAGGTACTGTAGGGGCCATAGGAATACTTTCTATCTGCTTCTCTCACAGCAAGATGTGACTGGTACCTTTTTCTCTCCCAAGGTCAGTCTAATTTCGCCTGCACAATATACTATTATTATACGATATACTATTATATTACAAATCGAAGTTGAATGCATTGTTTTTCAAGTTATTGAATGAAACTATTTCTACAGCAACAGCCTCCACTTCGCAAAGTTTCGGTTCTATGGATGAAAAACACCAGCTGCATATAAAGATATATTTTAAATTCAAATGAATGCAGAGTCACATTTCCATTTAACGTACGTCCATAGCAGTAATATTTGCTCATCTCAAAACCTTATGTAACTTTGGATGTGGCAAATACTATGACCATTTATTATATGTGCTTGTGGATTATGGGATGAAATCCCCAATATGCCTTTCTCAATTCATGAATATTGCAATGTGCGCATATTAATTTGCTTTCATAAAAATGTAATAATACCCAATTTGCTTGTGCTGTTTGTCCAACAAACAGGGAGGAAGGAGACATAATTAGACCCCAGAGAAACTGTGCTGCTGCTGTTTTCTTTAGCCTTGTCACCCCATCCACACCATTGGAGTGAAACACAGTTTTAGATTTTGGCTTTTGTGTGGACCTTTGCAGATCAGCAAACCCAGATTGAGCAACGTTGATGATAGCCGCTGCGGTGGTTAGCTTGAATATTGGGCTGCGTGGACAACAGATGGACTGAAATCACCAGCTCAATGATGTGCCGCCGAACAAATGTGGGCTATTGGCAGCAGGACCATTGTTGTTGCTCAATTTTCATGGTCCAGACGTTCACTCAGGTTCACCAAGAGAGAAAGGATTTGTTTTAAAGCAGACCAGAAATCCTTTCTCCTTGGCTAATAAGAAGAACCCGAACATCACCTCATTTTCAACCTGAACTCTTTGTGTGTTGAGAAATAATCAGAATGATTATTGTTCAAAATGGAACTGCTGAGTCTCGGCTAGCCCGATAACCTTCCCCGGATTCAGCTCGGACCCAATTGTCTTGTAACACTGTTCTGCAGCATTTTCAATGAAATGGAGTACAATAAGCCTCAATCATAGAAAAAGGGTAATTTAGCCTACTTGCATTTCGGAAGAAGTGGAGAGCCAGGTGCTCTTAATTTCTCTTGAGCTACATTTCCTGTCTTCAGCAACAATAGCAGGATCTTCATTTAAATGCTGATATCCCTTTACGCGGAGCTCTTCACTCCTCTTAGGCTAAATTAAAGTCCCATGTCACATTTGCGAGGCAGTATAGGAATTATACTATACTAGGAAGTAAACGAATACAGTTTGGGATGAACATGTGCTTTTACAAGGCCTATTAAAGAAAGCTTTAGGTTTTGAATGTGCACACTGTGGGATATTGTTGTCTCTTTGTAGTTATTGGGGAAAGTTGTTGATTTTTTTCATTTGTTAGCTTGGTAAAGACTCGGAATATAGCCAAAAATGTGTGTTGGACTATTTTGTGTTCAGCCTCGAGAAAATACCATAAGGCCATGTTTTTAAGAATATGGTTAGATGCTGACATTTCTAATCATATCATTCTTTTCTAGTTTAAATGCAACAAGTTTAGCATTCAATAATATATTAGGCAAGATGAAGTTTAACATTTTAACCTTCAACAATGTTTTGATGTATACGAGACTGCAATAGGTCCCTATACTGTAGCTGGTTCCTACCAAACTACCATTTATTTGACCTTATCATATTTTTGTAAGGCTGCTTTAAATCAATGCACTCAAGCTGTGCCATATAGAAACCTATTTTAAACATTAAGCTATTCTGGACCCTTTTTTTTTAGCATTTGTTCATAACAAGTATGATCAACTCAGAAATCTTTCAGAATGGAGAAAATGTGGAAAAGGAGCTAAACACACCCTTGCCTGTGATAAAGAATGCAAACCGCTCCCAATGCACATCATTTTTATTATTATGATGAATGTACATCATTATTAATTTACATCCCACAAAACACTTCACTGATGTGGCTATCAGGTGTCATATTCATGTTTTGAACACAGAAATATTGATGAGCAGTCACATCCAAGGTGAAATAAACAAGGATATGTCTGAAAAAGAGGCATTTGGTGTGCCGACTGCAGATGTTTTTTTCCCGCTAATTGTTACACTGTCCATGCAGCAAGTAAGCAAACAGCACAACTAATTTCCCAGCTCAGTGCAGTATTCAGTCACTGTGCATTATGAGCTTTTGATTTATTCTACTCATCAATGAGTTTTTTTAGCATAAATTGGACAAATGTACCACTTGCATCTCTATGATGCCATAGATGTAAATGTGTGCTTGTACTGTAATATATTAGATATAAGTGACAAAGTCAATATACACTGTTAAATGTTTAACGTTTCCCATTCATTAGACAGAGGAGTGGTCATTTAGTGAAACTACATTACAGAAGCACTGGTTCTGATTAAATTCTTCATAATGGAAAACTAACACACAGACAAAAGAAGATGAGAGGCAAGAATAACACTTGAAGGAGTTTTGAAACAGAAGAGGAGATGAATGTCTGAAAGAAGCAGAGCAGCGCTGCAGCTGATAAACGGCTCCTGATTATATTTAATTGTCCCCAACTTCATTTAAATTCTTCCTTGCAATCAACCGCTTTTACTGTCCTTCAACCAAGGTCTTTGTACAATAGCCAATTATAACTAAATAGGTAGTTCTCAAAAGGTAGGCAGCAATTACCACACCTCAAGTAGACATTTTCTCAGCTTAAGTTGTAGTCATGACAAGTCAGAATTAACCATCACCTTGATTTTCTCTAAAATGTGTTGTTCAATTAAGCGATGATCACATAGATATAGAGTGTTGTGTTGGCATCACCACATAATTACCAAGGTACAACCAAACTGTTAGAGCTGTGGTAGGTAATGTATTTTTTTTTTATCAACATATTGCTATTGAAGTGGTCTGAGAGGTTCTTCTGGACCCCCTCTTGGCTTTTTTTTTCAAGCTTTGGAAAATCTAACTCATGCTGGGAGACTTTAGCCAATCATAAGTCATTTATGAGAGAGGGCTTTGCTATTGGCTGCTCTACAAATGCAATCCCTTTTATGAAAGCCGGATTTAATAGAGGAATATCCTGCAGGAAATGTTGCTGTTCCAGCATTGGCAACAACTATACACTGCAAAGCAACCCGAAGATAGAAAAACTAAAGACTGACAAAATGTATACCAAGTAAATTTAAGATATCTTTGCAACCATAACAACATAAACCTTTGCATTTAAATGTTTTACTTTTGGGGACCCAAATAGACCGGTCACACATTTTTGTTTCTATTTATTTGGCTAGAGAGTTATCTGCTAAAATATATTGCACTCACACTTTTTGACCAAGACAGACTTTTTTTATGTGCTGGGAAATCTTCAGAATCCAGGAAAACATCACAAGAGCTTGATTACACATTGTATGTTGGATCAATCGCTCTCCCTCCTACGATTCACGTAATAACACAAGGAGAGACTCCATGGGGCAGAAGTGATCTGTCGAACGATCAACTGTATAATATAAAACTGTATAAACATATAACTTTATGTGATGAGCAGCATGAAAGTAAAACTGCATTAAACACATTTTGAGAGTAACAACTCACAAGGACAAAGCATGTTGATCAGTGGAACAGCAGCCTCTTTACAAGGTGAAACACAAAAACACCTGCTCACAAACTAACTTTTCTTATTTGTAAAAAATACCGTGGGTATATCAAACATAAAAAAGGTGCAGTTCTATGAATAGCCACTTGAGACTGAATCCAAAAGTGAGTCAATCCCCATTGACCTTCACCTTGAAATGCCAAAATGTACAGCAAGAAATAAACATTTTCATATTGGTCTAGCTACTGGGGGGGATTTTTTATATTTCTCACCGTTTCAATTATTAAATCTTTAAGTTGTGCATAATTCAGGGTTTTACTGGATTGAGTGACAGGTGGGTGCTGTCACAGGTCGCTAGCAGCTAGCAGCTAGCTGTCTGCTCCGGGTCCGCCTAACTCCACACACTAACAGCCTCTATCCATTGATGATTCAGGGTTCAAAGAATTTCAAATGTTTTATTATCATATGCACAAAATGTACAGCGTAGTTAATAGCAACGAAAAGTCCCAGTCCCAGGCCCCGCCAACTGTTCCACGTCGTATAATATACTTAAGTAGAAAAGAAACAGAGGTTGACAACAACTCAATAACACTAATAACTGACACCAAAATATGAAGTCATGTACAGTATACTTTCATGTTTCATACAGTGTATGGCCAAAAACCATTATGAACATCTGGAGGTTTTATTAGTTGTCCGCTGCTTATAAGTTAATAGTTGTTACAATAGGATTCAAATATGACGGCACAATAGGATTCATTTTAAAACAATTTTATTTACTTTTAAAGCCCTCAATGGCCTCGCCCCGCCCTACCTCTCTGAGCTGTTACACAGCTACGCCCACTCGCACTCTCAGGTCAGCTGTCCAATTGCTCCTGAGGGGGCCAAAAACAAAGTCAAAGCTCAGAGGGGACCATGCTTTCTCTGCTGCCGCCCCTAAACTGTGGAACGACCTGCCCTTGCTAATCAGACAGGCTCCCACACTATCTGTTTTTAAATCCCATCTTAAAACCCACCTCTTCTCCTTAGCATTCGTAAACAAGTAGATTGTTGCTTTTATTTGCTTTCAGTGGTCTATTGTTTTTACTATATGGCTGTTTTTATTTTTATTTTGTAATTGCTAAGTTTATTCTGGTTTGTTTTGTGTCCGTATCTTTTATGTGATTTTACACTTATCCTTACGTTTTGTGAGCTGAGCTGTGTGATTTTGTATTGTATGTATCTCTCTCTCTGTACACCACTTTGGTCTGGAGGTTTTAAAGTGCTTTATTAATAAAGTTGGATGGGATTGGAATATAGTAAACTTTTTTCAAGTTATAAAAGTTTTCCTCCTTAATGTGGAAAGCATTTGAAACTAAGACTGCTCAAAGACTTCACGGGAGCCACTGCAGGGAGCATGACCCCCAACTGCAGCACTGTGTGCACTCACACACATTAAAGGATCATGTCAATATGTTATTGAGCTGTTTTCCTCATCTCTTTATTCCAAGCTATCCTAATAGCCCTCACAACTCAACTTCCATCTACTGCCTCAATGCTCTCTGAAATGCATCGAAGAGACTCCACAGCTTTCATCTTTCTTTTTTTCTCCTGTCTTTATTTCAGCAGACTGTCATTCACAAGGGTAATGCGTTTGAGAGCGTGTTTCAAATGCACTGTTGGACCGATTTGGACATTTTGAAGTAGAGTAAGAATCCAATAGTGTTTGTAAATATTGTGGATCAATTGTTTGGCTGGATAGACGTGAAACAGTGTGTGGCCATTCAAGTTCATAAGGATTTAGAACTAATAAATCCTCTGCATATTGGGCAACCTTTTTATGTTTCTATACAGAACATGTGGATTCATCTGTGTGTTGCAGACATTACATTTCTAATACGCAGAATATGCACTAACATAGTACACTCGATTAACCCATTGCTCAAGAGTCAACTACTTGGCAAACTCAAAAACATAAAAAGAATCGCCTATAAGTATTTTGGATGTTTTCTTCCTTCAATCTTAAAAAATAATTTTGCCCAGAATACCAACATGGTCAACTCATTATGTTACGGTGAGTGAAGCAAGCAGGACCCAAACGCAGATTTAACAGAAAAATCCTTTATTTTAAGGCTACCGTCAAAAACCAGAACACTCCCCGGTGAACAAACAACGAACCAACAATGACAGACAGCAAAAACAGAACTTAAATACACACAAGACTAATCAACGAAACAAGAGACAGGTGAGGAGGGAGGAGAAAACACAGGGGCAACAGGTGAACACAATCAAGTAAACAGGTAGGAGGGAACAGGTAGGAGGGAACACACACAGACAGGAAACTGAGGTTACCTACTGTAACCCCAGCTTCTATGAGTAAATGGCGCAGCCCTCTAAGGCTATCGCTATTGGGTAATCCCCCTGCGCCCCCGCGCAGCACTGAAACACTTGTAGTCCACGCAAGGTGGGCCCCACCCTCGGGCCCCCTTCCGGTATAAATAGGAAGGCGGCCTGGCAATCTGCTCCCATACAACATAACTTTTCTTCAGCTATTCGTAGAGCCAGTGAGGCCCAGCGCTTAGAGGGCTGCGCCATTTACTCATAGAAGCTGGGGTTACAGTAGGTAACCTCAGTTCTATTTCGTATATGGCTTCGCCCTCTAAGGCTATCGCTATTGGGTTAAGGGCGAAGCATGATGTAGTCTGCGCCCCACTGGGTCCGCCCGGCACTAGAAGCACAGACACACCTGCTAAATAACACCCCATGCCTGATGTGCCATGCGTAATGGCGCATCACCGTCCCTGGAACATAGCAAAACATGCCTATCTTCCCGACGGGGTGAAGGCTGGGAACAATACATACCGGCCGCTGTGAGAAAGTAGAGACGAAAGTCCCACCTTGTCCTGCGATCGTAGTGGGGGAACAGCAGCTCTCTGCGTGCAGACAGGCAGGAGAGCGCACAGCTGGATCCCTGACGTCACTAACTCTGACCAGGCACTCCGTACAAAGTGTGTCAGAGGAAAAAGGAACATCCCTCCTATAAGAGGGAAAAAAGGGGCCGCTCTCGGCGTTCCGAAAGGCAGGAGAGGGGCGCACAGCTGGATCCCTGACATCACTCACTCCGACAGGACACCCAGTACAGGTTGTGTCAGAGAGGAATGGGAGACATCCCTCAAATAAAATTGAATAAATGAACAGGGGGAAGACCAAGATGCAGCAGTGCAAATGTCTTCCACTAACATTCCTCCGTGCAAAGCCGTGGAGGAGGAAATTCCTCTGGTGGAGTGCGC
>NW_011362698.1:8061-15039 GCF_000735185.1 Notothenia coriiceps
TAGTCCCATAATGAGGGCGATGAAACGAATAGAGCTTTTTCTGCCCCCTTACGTGGTAGGAGCTAGGCAGTCGAAGTTGCTCCGTTATTACTTTTTCGGAAAGTGTACGACTGCCAGTTTTTCCCACGATCTCACCAATTGGTCCTCTGACCAAGTGGAGATTATCTGGATTTCCTACGTTATGAAGGTGCAGGGGTAGTAGGGTGTTGTGTCCGTTAAGGAAGACGCCAAAAGTAAAGTCCCCTTATAGCATGGTCATGTTTGGCAGGACGGCAAGCTAATAAGGACCGAGGAGCGTGGGAAAAGTTTTCACACATCTCTTGCGTAACGTCGGCATGTGTCTCCTTCCTACTCTTATGACAAAATGGACCGCCGGAATGACGACTACCGAGCGAGGTCCCTCCTTCACCGAAATGTCTGCATGTTGAGTATAGCGTAGACAGTTCTCGACCCAAAGTACTATTTGACCTTTTTCTCGACAGGAGAAGGGAAGGTCTCATAACAAATGGGACCCACACCTTAACTGAGTCGGGCGTACTCTCGCTCTGAGAGGTGCCGTCTCTCCACCTCGCGACTGTTCGAGAGGAAGCTGCGCAGTGTGGGGCGTCGCACCCACTGTCGGAGAGACACCTCGGATGTAGGGGCTCGACTAGCGGGTCCAACCTCGGCCAAGCCTCCCGCCTCCACCTTTAGACAAGCGTGCGTGCGCCTTGCGCGGGAGACCAAGAGGGACAGTCGTGCCCCCCCTTGGGGAACCCTGGAAATAGCCTCTTTCAACAGGAGTTCCCGCAGCTCTGCTTGGAGCGCCCGACACTGTTCTCGGGATAACAGGCGTGTCTCCTGTATCCCGTTGAACTGCGGGGGGGGGAGGCGAACTGCAGGGTGTACCCTCTGCTGATCAGCCTGCTCATCCATCTGTCCATCAGACACACGCGCTGCCACTCCGAGAAACACTCTGAGAGCGGGCGCACATGCTCGAGATGTGTTGTGGTCGTCATGACGACGAGCCACGCCAGAGTCCTCGCCGCCGCTGCCCGTGAGGCAACCCAAGGTGGGCCTAGAGCGAAAGGGCTGTGAGGAAGCCTCCACACGCTGCGTTTCACTCCGACTCTCATCATGAGGCGCGTACACGCTCAGAGGATGAGTGGAGGTGTGTGCAGTGATATCCACATGAGGCGTTACCACGGCGCTCATGGACTTATTGTGACCGTGTGTAGGTGGCGTATCTCGGACAGCGGAATGCCGCGAGGTCTGTGGTTTAATAACCGAAAAGTTATAACCACCAGGCCTCTGCAGCGAACCCTGCTGCCTACTAATCAACAGATTGGAGGCAGCTGGCGTAGTTACTGTGCTCTGCAACTTATTAACCGATATATTAAAATGTGCAGGCTTTTGTAACGAACCCTGCTGGCTATTAACCGATAGGTCATAGGCAGCTGGTTCACCCAGAGTGGGGGATATGTGAAACACATTTGAAACTGATGACTCAGACAAAAGGTTGGGAAATAAGCTTTCATTTGTATTTCCTTCACACTCCCCCCCAAACCGTCATGGCCGGCTCTGCTTCTTCGGCGGCTCTCTTGGAGCAGACGACGAACGGGAGTACCTCCCTCCCCTTTGACCCCCCCTCTCCACTGGTGGGGGGGCGGAGGCGCGGGACGGTGCCCCTGCCGCCGCCGACGGACGAGTCTGACGCCTCGGCTGCGGTTGCTGTGAGCGTCTCTCTGCCTGTCGCTGTGGCCGGGTTGGCCGCTGCTGCTGCTGCTGCCGCTGGTGCCGCTGAGGCTTCGCCGCCGGCTTGAGCCAGCCAACGTCCGGAGCATCCAGCAAGACCTTCCTGGCCGGCTCTGTAACAGCCGCCTGTTGCAGCCAGAGGTGGTGCTGGATCTGCGTCATCCACGCTGCGATCCTCGCCTGGGAGACAGCCACGTATGCGCACAGCCTGAGTGCCGTGCTGGCCGCCTTGCCGATCTCCTCCGCCTCCTCTGGAGCCACGGTGGTGGGCCGCTCCACCAGCGTAACCACCGAGTTGGCCAGCAATGCAATGTTATTTGCCGCCGCAGACGCCTGAACCGCACATTGGTGCGCCCGGTCAGCCTGGCGGGCGACATACTGGTCCTTTGGGGAGGCCAACGTAGGGCGCCGTCCGGCGATCAAGTTGGCCTGCCTAACCCCAAAAAACGCCGTCAAGCTCGGCTCCAGAGCGGGGGTGGTTGGGAAACCCTCCTCGGTGAATCCCTCCACCTTAGTGTGAAGGGAACAAAGGTGGCCACCGGAGCCCTCGGGGTCCTCGGGTTTGCTGCAGCCCCCTCCTGGTACCTCCTAATGGCTGGGAAGCGCGGCCAGATCGGGTCACTCCCGTCTGAACACGGGAAAAAACTCCGGCCATGTCATCCAGAGCCACCCTTTCCCGTCCTGGGGGAACGAGGAGACCTCTGCAGGCTGCCGCCTTGCCGATGATCTCCGGCAGCTCCAGCATGATGCCCCCCAACGCCGGCAGCGCCATGGCAACAGAGAAGGGGACCGCGTGCTCGGCCGCCACACCCGTACCCCGTCTCCCCCATCCGGGGGGGAGGGGAGAGCCGCATGGCGAGCCATGGAGGGAGACGGGCTAGGAGTCGTCCGACTCCTGCCCAGCACTCGGCTCCAGAGACAGGCTGTCGTCCCTGTGCTCCTGGACGGGCCAATCGTCCTCCTCAGCCGCAGCAGCTAGAGCGTCCGCTCTTCGCTTCCTGTCGGCTGACGGGAGACGGGCACAATGCAAAAAAGCGACCTGCTGGCTGAGAGCCGCGTACGCGTTCTCTGGCCCCAGGCAGGATTTGCATATCGCGTGTAGGTCATAGCTCATGATATACCCCGTCATACATGAGGGACAATCACGGACACAGTTGTTGCTCATGACTTAATTTTCCTGTGCTTCAGTACTGCTGCTGGTTGCTGAAGAAAAGAGGGAGCAGATTGTCGGGCCGCCTTCCTATTTATACCGGAAGGAGGCCCGAGGGTGGGGCCCACCTTGCGGGTGGGCGTGGACTACAAGTGTTTCAGTGCTGCGCGGGGGCGCAGGGGGATTACCCAATAGCGATAGCCTTAGAGGGCGAAGCCATATACGAAATAGAACCAAAGACAGATCTAAACAAGACGAAACACAACGCAGACAGAAAACCAAAGACAGACCTAAACAAGACAAAACACAACACAGACAGATCGGGACACATTACACATTATTCCTGAATTAAAAATGTATTGTTATTTAGGGATAAATAAACATGATAATGTTTCTCTAACAACTTGGCCATGAAGCTGGATTACATTATGTGAGCTCTCTAGAATGTTATATAACTTATGTCTATGCTTATGCTAAGTTGGGCAAACTGTAAAGAACAGTCATGTCATATTATGTTTCATGTCATCACTCACGAGGACACTTCCCCATCATGAGAGCGCAGAGAGAATGCGGTGTGCAGAGTGAGGGCTGCATGTGCATGATGGAAACACACTTGAATGATCATGCTCATCTGCTTTGCGCAAGATTGACTTGCATGCAACTTCTCTTCATTACTTTTTAAATATCTTGACTGTAGAGTGCTGCATGAGTATTTCCACAAAGTCTCTGAGGACTCCACGCTTAAGCAACCCGAGACATGTTGTGGCATCGACTGCGCTGACAGCTATGTTGAAAATATTTATACTTCTGAGGCTTTTGTGGGAAACCTGACTTTAAATTAAACCTCAGAGCAGTAGGGCTCACGTAAAGGCTCTAATGCTGATAGTGAGAGGAATGGTTATTCTTCCAACTACACAGGCCCCCAGCCACGGAAGCCTATTGTGATCTTTAAATATATATTTATGAATAATTCATAGTTTCATTTCACACTGCTATGGTTTCAGTTTTGATTGAAATCGAAGAAACCGCAAACAAATTAAATCAAACATACAACAGCGGATTTTGGCAAAATTGTCCAACTGAAACTAATTTCAAAACTCTGTCTCCCTGGGTGAGAATAAGATGTTTGACTTAGCTTTAGTTTTTTATGAAGCATCTGTGTAGATATGAGTCTTTACTCTATAAACAGTGTGTATAAGATTGTAATTTCCTATTTTTTAAGGTGCATTTGTGCCAGAAGCATCAGTAGTGGAACAACTTATTCACATCACTTATTTAAAGATAGCGTTTTTGGAAACTGAAATAGAAACATACTTCTTTGCGACATTATTATACCCTACAGCAATGACAAAGTAACAATGAAAGCTTTTATCCGTGTGAAGTTTTTGTATAGGAGCAAAAGTTGTTGAAAGGCACAAACATTCTATACCGTTGGACCCTATCTTTGGTTTATCCATGCAAACGAAGATTCAGGGAATGAAGTCTCCTGTGTCTTGTGCTGGCCTAGATAGGATTACAATCAAAGGGAGCAAGAGCGTGGAGCCCATCCCCTTTGCTGCAAACAGAATGAGTAAATGTTTCTCCCTGTGCTCTCCTCTCTGAGTTCTTGTCAAGACAGCAAAGTGGTGCTGTGCCAGCTCTGAAGATCCCAAGCCCAGCTTTCACTTTATAGTTGTCAGGCCTAATGAAAAGAGAACATGAAAAACTATGACAAAGACGAGTGTGAGAAGGAGAAGAAAGTGTAGGAAATGAAGCGAGAGTGGGAAATGTGTGCGATGCTCCTTGGTCTGTTTAATGAGAGCAGAATGTTCTCAAGCGTTGAGCAGGCTGTAGAGATGCTGCGGTTTAATAATAACTTGTGTGAAGACTGGAAGAGGGAGAAACGCACAGAGCGGACTCGTTCATCATCTGCATCAGCGTCCGGATGCACAGTCATCTGTAACCGTCGGACAGATAAGAGCCACAGAGGTCTGAGCGCAGATGTGACGGGCAGAAACAGGTGCTTGATCTATTGCCACATATGTTGAGCAGTGCCGAGACGCTGGAGCAGAAGGCCTTTCCAGAGGGACGCAGCCACCGAGGGGCACATTTGCAGTCTGTCCAATTACACGTCAACAAATTAAAATACTGATAGGCAAGCAAGGCTGATGTTAGAGAAGCATCCGCGCGTCCTTCAGAAACGCTCCCTCAGGCTGCGAGTCGGTGTCTTTGTGTTGAGGGAGTGTGCAAGGATGATAATAACAATGTGATATTATTTCATCCATCCCCTTAGGGAAATTTTCTTTTCTCCATATATTGCAAAGGGAGGTGAGAGTGCAGGTGTTGCAAGAGCTGGTAGGGATTTGGAGTGTTGCTCAAGGACACTTGAGAGGGATGAATGCCTACACATGCGCTTAACCCAGGGTCTTCCGATTGACATACCATAACCTCAGAGGTAATTTGTTTTTTAACTAGCTAACACGTGGCTCTAGAGATTGCAATGCCTGTCTTTGGTTCAATCAATCCAAGACCCTTGTCCAGACTGAAATATCGAAACAACCAGTTGGTAAATTGCCATGACATTTTCTAGAGACATCCATGGTCCCAAAAAGATTAAGCTTTCTCACTTTTGTAAAGCCCTATCTTTTCATCTAACGCCACAATTGTAATTTACTGACATGTTTCACTATCATTGAATGGATTGCAATACCATGTTCATGTTGGAAATATGAAAGCTAATGAATCTATTAACCATCTGATGGATTGCCATTAGATTTGGTAGATAAATCCATGGTATTCACGAGATAAAGCCTACTGACCTAGTGATTGCCTTTTTTTTGTCAATGGTCACATTTTTTGTTTTTTTAATGACATGTCTCGATAAATATTGAATGGATTACAATACAAATTGATGCACATCAATGTGGAAAGAAGATATATCCTTATAAATATTTTTGATGAATTCCATACTTTTCCATTGGCTTTACAATAAGGTTAACTATTTGATGGATTGCCATCAAAATCGGTATACGTCTGACCCAATGGCCACACTGTAAAAAATGGCTGTGAAATCCTATTTACAGTGTTTGTGCACAGTACTGTCTACTATTTTAGAGTATAATACTGTGTTTCCAACCAAAAATTATAGTACCTCTGGAGTAACTTTAAAAATATCAGTAGTAACGTCCCTGTATAAATTCTCAGTCACGAACAATGCACTGTAGATATTCACAGTAACCAACAATGTACTGTAGATAATAACCAACAATGTACTGTAGATATTCACAGTAACCAACAATGTACTGTAGA
The DNA here is from genome assembly GCF_000735185.1 of Notothenia coriiceps. NCBI lineage: Eukaryota > Metazoa > Chordata > Actinopteri > Perciformes > Nototheniidae > Notothenia > Notothenia coriiceps. Next base: position 14,234 of record NW_011362698.1, read on the forward strand.
TAATCACAGTAACCAACAATGTACTGTAGATAATAACAGTAACCAACAATGTACTGTAGAAGATCACAGGAACCAACAATGTACTGTAGATATTCACAGTAACCAACAATGTACTGTAGATAATCACAGTAACCAACAATGTACTGTAGATAATAACAGTAACCAACAATGCACTGTAGAAGATCACAGTAACCAACAATGTACTGTAGATAATCACAGTAACCAACAATGTACTGTAGAAGATCACAGTAACCATCAATGTACTGTAGATAATAACAGTAACCAACAATGTACTGTAGAAGATAACAGTAACCATCAATGTACTGTAGATAATAACAGTAACCAACAATGTACTGTAGAAGATCACAGTAACCAACAATGCACTGTAGATAATCACAGTAACCAACAATGTACTGTAGATAATAACCAACAATGTACTGTAGATATTCACAGTAACCAACAATGCACTGTAGATAATCACAGTAACCAACAATGTACTGTAGAAGATCACAGTAACCATCAATGTACTGTAGATAATAACAGTAACCAACAATGTACTGTAGAAGATCACAGTAACCAACAATGCACTGTAGATAATCACAGTAACCAACAATGTACTGTAGATAATAACCAACAATGTACTGTAGATATTCACAGTAACCAACAATGTACTGTAGATAATCGCAGTAACCAACAATGCACTTTAGATAATCACAGTAACCAACAATGTACTGTAGAAGATCACAGTAACCATCAATGTACTGTAGATAATAACAGTAACCAACAATGTACTGTAGAAGATCACA
>NW_011362699.1:0-5813 GCF_000735185.1 Notothenia coriiceps
TCAAAGTTGCAATTGGCCTCTTGGTAGCTTCTCTGATCAATGTCCTCCTGGCTCGCTTATCCAGTTTGGACGGACGGCCTGATCTATGCAAAGTGTTGGTGGTGCCATACTCTTTCCACTTCATAATGATGCTCTGAACAGTACTCAGAGGGCTATCTAAAGCCTTTGAAATCTTTGTGTAGCCTTCACCTAACTTGTGCCTTCCTACAACTTTATCCCGGAGGTCTTTTGAAAGTGGAATCCTCTAGAAGCTGGTTTCATTCTGGAGCAATCAAAATCACTTCAGTTGATGTCAGGTAGGGGACAATTAGCCTGGTTTTTGATCTGGAAGTTGATTGGTGGTGCCTGAGTAAGTTTATAATGTTATACTGCAAGGGGCTGATCACTTAACCAAACCGGTTATTTAACTTATACATTTTTAATAATTGTCCCAAAAAAATGTAATGATCATTTTGCTTTCAATTATGAGGGTTAAAATGTGTACATAAAGCTCAAAAAAGTAAGATTTAATTTATTTTAAATTCCAGGGTGTAATGTGACAAAAGGTTAAGATTGTCACAGGGTATGATGACTTTCTATAAGCACTGTATATATTGAATACAACTGAAAAATAGCACATTATATAATAATAAATATTATTATTATAAAAATGTAAGATTATCACTATTAAAAGGATTTACTCACTTGCAGTATTATCCAGGTCTCTGTATTCTTATTGTTCTGTTATTTACCGTTGCCAAGAAACTGCTCTCGGCTGTGCAGTCTGTTCACGTAAAAGCAAATAGGACTGACCGCCGCTTGAACCAAAGCCAAGATCAACCCCCCCCATATGCTCCTTCAGACCATCACTGAGCTGCCAGACTGCTGCTGCTGCTGCTGTGAGGACACATGAGGGGTGATCTTTTCAATTAAAGTTTCCGGGCCGACCTGAATAAACAATCTGGTGATAGGATAGATTATTTTAGTTTTCTTCTTTCATTTCTCATAGGGACACACTGTTTTAAAAAAAAAATGTCATGTTGGCCAAAGTTTAACTTTATAATTACTAGATGTAGATATTTATTTTGTTTTTATATTAGCCTAAATATTATTATATTATATTTTTTGTTTTGTACTTTATTGTACTTTATTAAAATAATATTATTTATTTCTGTTACTATTAGATTGATGTTATAATGTTGAATGATTTATAAACCATTAATAGTAGTGATAATCAAAATGGTTGATATTGTGTTTCATTTTTATAATAAATGCATTTTATTTTGCTTTTTAATTTTTAGACTTTAAATGTTCAGCTAATGATTTTATTTTATAAGGCTAAGCTAACATGTCAGAGGCACTGAAATCCATAGCATCACTATCTCGAATGATATATGAGGGGAACATTTGTTTTAAGGTGTTTATGGGTGAACTGTGCCTTTAAGGATAATTACAGCACATTTACTGATTAAAAAACATATATCAAACAGTGATACATAAGCACCAAGATCTGTACAGACTCCATCTATCCTACGTGCTGCGCTTCTTCAGTACAATTCTCTGCTGCAACCTTAAAGCAAATATTGTAATCAAAGTCCTTCAGTTACAAAATGCAGATTTGATTTTCTTACTGTGGATAAAATATGTTTCTCGGAGCCTTTTGTGGAGCCTGTCACACCCCTGGCTCTCATCTAACATCAATATACATGTCAGACTTTTACAAACGAAGCGGGCTTGACACAATAGTGCACTAAGCGCCTGCTTAGATTTATGTTTTATGGCAATAGAACATTTGAAAATGTATAAAAAGAAACCTGGGAGAGCCAGTATAAAGTGGCCTTATAGACTGGATAAAATGAATAATAGTATTTATTACTAATGTTGCTTATGGCCTAAGGAAGGTCATGACCAGTTCTGGTTACATATCTTTTCATGTGAATACCTATAGATGACTAAACATGTTAGCCTCATGTAGTTCAAGTGTTCACAGTACGTATGTGTACCGCAGTTATTTTTAAATCTTAATCAAGCTCTTTCTAAATATGAAAAAAATGGACCTCTCAACTGTATCTACCCAACATTTTTTATTGAGAGGCATTAAAAATACACCAAATAATTTAATCCATTGCAATCTATTCATTCTTCTAGAGAGGAGGACATTTTCCCAGGCAGCACGTCAGAGGGGAGTATTAGAGAGGCTAACACCGACTGTAATGAGTCTGTCCCAGACATGGCTCTGAGGATGGCCTCGAGTTACCAATATTTTGTGTTAATTCAAATGTTAATTAGACTATCCCTGTAGCAAGACCCAGTTGAAGTGCACTTTTTTTCAGGTCATTTCATCTAACCTCCCTTGGACACAGCAAATGTCAGGAAACAGCAGGGAAGCAGCTTTGAAGTCTTAAGTTAAACAGAAAAAGCAAAGTTACTATTCTTCCATATGATTTTATGGTTGGAGGCAAAGTGCTATGTTTAATGGAAGGACATGTAGATATTGAATTGTAAAACTGCTGCAAATGCATAAAGTTATAGTCTAACCACATTTGCTCGAAATGATAAAACTGAAACATTTTGCGTCTTTGCCGGAGTACATTTAAAAGTAAAGGAGTATGAGTAAAATTCAAAGCATATATTTGTATTTGTCTCTGCAGCATCCTAGAGTATGTACCCAAAACATGTCGTTTAACTTATTCATTATAGTTCATGAACGCAGTAACTTTGCTTGCAATTCACTTCCAAATTAGTAGGTTACTAAATCAGGTTAAAGAGGATTTAAAGCATTGAATGTATGTCATATTCACACCCACATATATCTTAATGCTATTATAAGCAATGTAATTGAAGTCCCAACTGTTCAAAAATAATTGTGTTGTTCTTTTTTGATGATGGGACAACAAGAAATACTGACATCAACAGCAGTATTTCTTGTCATTTCAGGCCGCCCGTCCCCATCTCTCCTCCCTTTCCTTTTCCTGTTACCTCTCTTATCAGCATTCTAAGAAAGGCATCAAATACATACATTGAAAAAAAGCTTTAACAACATAAGAATCCATTGCATCACTCTGGATGTCTCTTTTAAGAAATTCCCAAAGGTGAGGCAAAAATTGCGCTTTCAGTTCAATATAAATTATGTTGTCAGTGAACAACTTAGTGAAATGATTAGGTATCTGTATTTTTGCTAATAATGTAAATAGAAAACCAAATCAAGTGCAAAAATATTTTCCTATTATTTGTACATAAATGAAGAAAATCAAGAAAAAACTGCTTTCAGGTGACATTTTGTACTAGGTAGTCCATTTGAGGGTTAGCCCAGCCTAACCTGTTTCCTGATTATTAAAGGAACATTTCACATTCTTTCAAATCCAGTTTGAAACATTTATGAAAGTTGAAACATGTTTTAATCTTTCCTCCTTTTCATACTGGCACCCTTAAAGATCTCCACATAATGTTTTCCAATAAATGTTATGCATGAAAACATCCATTATCCATCTTCCATGCAAAAATATATTGTTAAATTGATCTTGAATTGCACTGCTGAGGTGCCCTTGAGCAAGGCACCAAACCTCCAACTGCTCCCTGGCGCTGGACAGACTGGCAGCCTCTTTGCTCTGGCACTTCTTTAGAATACATGTGCATCTGTGCACCGATACCTGTATTCCAATGCATGTGTGTATTTGTACTGTAATGTCTGTGTATTAAAAAGATATACAGTGGAAAACTGAATTCCCCCTCGGGGTCAATAAAGGTTCATCTTATTCTTAATCTTAGTGAAAGCTCAAAATTGAAACACTGTCCAAGGAAACACACGTAATTATACACTAAGAAGGCTGAAACTGAATAATATGCACATCATTTGACTGGATCAGACTTGTTGAGCCTCATATAAGCATCCATCGTTTTTCATAGAACTTGAATGTGAATAATAATAATTTTAAAGGTAAAGTTTCTACCTGTAAATAAAATCATTAGAGATAATAATATCCCTTATTTATTTTTATAATAAAAATCAAACATGATGAGTCTAATTATCACATGTGGGATACTGAAAAGAGGTACAATTAAAATAATTTCTCAATGATGTTCCCATGGTGTAAACATTCTGTTTTGCTAAATTACCGGCATGTATCAACAGGCTAAATCAACACATCAAATCATAGTTAGACACACACACAACTATATGAATAGCAATACTCATTACTTTACTGGATGTGATTAACTTTTTTCATTGAAACAGTTCCTTGACAGCAATGTGCAGATTACTAATATGTGTCAGCGATGATGTAATGTGCAATATTTCAAAGCTCGTCTCAATTTTTACAGTTAATTGTGACAGGCGTCAGGCTAAATGGCTTCATAATGCACACTTGAGATCAGTCTCTGCACAGGGAATGAAACATATTACTGTCCTTTCTGAGCTTAGCCATTCAGCCTTTCCTCCATCCTGCCTCATGACATCTATTTCAATACCAGTCAATGGGATTCACGGAATGGCAATAGAAGGTTCTCCAAAGTGTCAGCTCTCCTATCTTTGAAATGAAGTCAATGATTAAGTAAAGATGGGGAGCAATAGGCTCTATTCAAGGTGACTGACAGGGGAGTTCTTCAAGTAGCCATTACTGCTTGGCCATCAGAAAATGATGGCCCCAATTATTTCTTAGCAGCTTGTGTGTTTAGCAGCAACTGAGCAAAGCAGTAGGATAATAAACAATTTCAACAGTTTAATCAAATATTACAAACAAATAAGAGATATTAAATAGCTCTCAAATGTATTACTATTTCCATCTGTTAAGGCTGCTTCTCATCTGTGTTCATTTTTTAGTAATGGCACAGCCCTCATTTCCACTTGAAAATCTTCCACTTTGTTGTCATTTCAGATCTACTCTATTCACAGTGGAACCACCATCTTGTAAATGCTTAAAAAGGCTGGGTTGTCATTTGGGAGGTCCCCCAGTGCTTCAAATAGAGCAGGCTGTGCAGTTTCCAACCATTTCTTCAGGCAAAAGTGGTAAGGCGGGCTAAACCTGCCATCATTCTTTTTTTTTTTATCCTACTGCCTTTCCAACCCTATACTCTGGGTCTGAATTATTACTTGTCAGCTACCCGGTGGGAGCTTGTTACTCTGTAAATTTGATCAGGAAGTTTCAGCAAGAAAGCGTTGCTCATAGTTAAACTTAAAATAGGAAGCCAGAATGTGCAAATGTAGCTCCCGATTTACCAGGGCATCACACATTGGGCTTCATTCATTCCCTACTTTGCAATTCAGCTAGAATCTTGGTTGCCTAAATTCAAATTCAAACTATTTAGATTTATGTTGTTTGCTACAGAAATATAATTATCTATTCAAATGTATTGCCCTTTTTCCTTTTCTATATAAGGTTAATAGTCTGCAGGCCTTTTATTGATTTTCATTTTATTGATCATAATCATTCTTTCTTTGCCCAATAAAACCTTTCTTGTAGTTTCTTTGATATCTGACCATCCCAGGCTTAACAATAAAAGCAAGTTGTACATAAATTTATTCTAAAACTGAGCTTAAATCAAACTAATAGCCTGCATAGAGACACGACATCAACAATGCAATCTTTCGAATTTTTTAGGACATTTATTTGCTGCCTTTTTTAAATGATTAATCTGATTGGATTCTTACTCACTGCAGTTTTAAAAGCACCCAACCATAAAACACATTTATAACTCTTGTAATGAGACTTAAAGAAAAGGTTCCTTTCATTTTCTTATCACTTTTTTCCCCCTTCATCATGCGTCTTGGCACACACACTTATCGGTTTTCATGTGAAACAATTCATCACATTGCTGTTACAGCTGATATGTAGTCT
>NW_011362700.1:0-2878 GCF_000735185.1 Notothenia coriiceps
CATACGTTTTAAAATGCTTAATAAGCACCGTAACTTTCATGATATAATTTCTCCGTCATAATCGTTTGTGTCCGTGAACGGCCGACTGTTGTGTGACGTCAAATGCTGCGGCTGCAAGGCATTGTGGGGCAGCATTTTCTCCTCTCCTTTCGGTTAGGGAGGTCCAGTGGTTCCTAAGCTAAAGGAGGTTATAAAGGAAGTTTGAAACCTCCTTTCCTATCATTCTAGAGAATTCGAACGGCACTTATCATGGCTGCCACTGAGGGACTTCCGGGTCATTTCACTCGGTTAGGAAGGTTCCTAAGCTAAATGGACTATTCGAACGCAACCCGTGTGTTTAAACTATATAATGTACATGTATTAATATTGGAGCCCTCTTCTCTAAATTATATCTAATGATCATGTGGATCAATCGTGGTTCTTACTGATTTAACAAACCTGCCCATATTGTCCCCATGACATACATTTGAGCAATTTGGCCATGAGACTTTCACGAAAACGGCGTCAAGATTGTTCTTCGGACGACGTCTGCGCAGGCACGTGTCTATTTATGCGGAAGTGTTTCAAAATAGTAAGGTTTCGGCAAAAATGCATGTGTTTGTGGAAGTTATAAGTATAAGACTGTATATATTAGAATAAGAATACACTGCCCGATTCGTGTGAAAGTTGAAAATGGACGTTTATAGTATTGCTGATGTTAAATTCCTGAACTTCAATTTATCAACAATTGGCCGTGTTTTGATACTTCATTAACCGTGATGGCATGCCAGGAAAAACCAAGTTGTCTTCACGAATTCAAAGTAACACTAGTTGAGTTATTGACACACAAATGATCATCTTATGGGAAGAGTGTTCTTCAAATACTATGTCTTCCACCAATTTTAGTTAAAACTATAATTGTAACTTAATAATCATGGTGTAGTCCACGCTGAAATCATGTTTTAATGAAAGAAGGCTGGACTTTTCCAGAATGCATTGATCTTGTTTGAAAACACACACCAATAATTTTGTGGCTACTAAACTACGTTTGTACTCTGTAAAATCAACTGATGAATAAGTGGACAGTTCTGCTGCCCCTTATAGATAAGACTACCTCACTTTAGTTTATAGTACAATTTGGCACTCTTTGCTTCAAGGGTGACACTGGTTTAGACCTGTCATGCCATAAAACTACTACACTAAGTCACTAACAGATGCACGCACTGTCTACACATACATTCAATGACTCCACTTGTGCTATATAAGGGAAGGGAAAGGAGGGGTTGAGGAAACAGGAAACCCACTCCCCCTTATCGAGCTTTTTTGGCTCTCATCCATGTTCCTCCTCTCTTAAACATCCCCAGTCGTCTCACAGTAGGTGGTTTGGATAGGTAATTATTGTTTTGGAAAACATTTTTGTCTTTCCACCCAAAGTGGAATGTTTTTTGTGTATGCTTTGGGTGTGTCTGCTTTTGAAACACCTTTTTTCTGGGATCATGACATCCACTTTCTATCTTAAGTTATTTAGTGCCCCACAATCCCTATGCTATTTCATTCCAGCTCTCCACCCCTCGAGCAAACACACACACACACACCTATCTTTTCTTTAAGCACACTCCATCTCGTCTTACTGGCTGCCCCTTACTGGAAGGTAAATAAATCCTGTGGTCGGGGTGGAACACTGAGTGCCCTCATATGCCTCTGGAGTCACTCTGCCTGAAAGAGGCCTTGTGTTTGCCTCTGTAAGGGGGCTCCACTCAGCCACAAGCTGCCCATGCACAGATACAGTATGCTGCCTTTGCAAAAATGAATCCACTTATGAAAATCAATGTCTTAAACTAAGACCAGAAACCTATGCATGGGAATGTACTGTACTGCTGTAGTTAAAGATACCACTTGTGACATCTAAAGGGTACACAATGTTCAACAAAAAGATGGGATATTCATTTTCTGTCTGTCCTGCAGAGGGCAGTAAAACACACATTATCATAAAGTCTCTGTTGTGTGAAATCATTTGAGTGTGTACAGTGTAGAAATACATTTATGTATGTTCTATCCATGTGAGCATATGCACATTTGCATGTGTGTGGGGCCTCTCTCAGGTGATTGCTCATATGTGCAGCGGTAATTACAGGAAGTTTTCCTGCAGCTCGAGACAAAGCGGGAAACGACTCCTGCTTATGTCTGTTCTTCTCCAATTCATTGTTGTCCTCTCTGTTCCCCTTACCGCGTCTTTAGAGCTCAATAGGACGGAAGTGTGAAAGATGTCCACATCAAAGAGGGTGCAGGCCATCACTAATCCGCAAATAATGACAGCCAGGCAAGGCTCGACTTAACACACATGTCCCCTTACTTACTAATCTTGGACGGTATAGAGCAATCCCTCTTGAGGATTGTTGAACAACAAAACATCTGCAAGACCGATAAAGACAAGGGGAAATTATTGAGGCACTCTTGTGTGAACTGGCAAAAGACATCCTAATATTTAACATATTATGTTTTTTATAGCATAGAACATTGTAGAGCACACGTAGAAGGGAGAGTACATTACTAGATGAGTTTCCATCAGTTCACAAGCATAATCTGCCCAGAGAGTGGTGGACACCCTCTAGTGGGGAAGCACCAATATAAATCGCGGCCAATAAATAAGATGGTAGCTGAAATATAGACACACACACACACACACACACACACACACACACACACACACACACACACACACACACACACACACACACACACACACACACACACACACACACACACACAAAGATGACAGCCCCTCGTGTCAGCTAAATAGAACAAGGCATGGTGATAATGCTGAGCTGTCAGCAACGAGGACACACACACACACTTACACACACACACGCACGCACGCACGCACACACACACACACACA
>NW_011362701.1:0-1212 GCF_000735185.1 Notothenia coriiceps
TGTTTTGCTTTGACTTCTTTGTAACCCCTGTTTATCTCTCGTTAACAAACACACACTGACTCAAATAGGAATATGATGATCTTTCCACTCACAGATCGATGTTCCCTATCAAAATGTACTTTCTGAATCTTTATAAACTGCTGTGGTCATGAGAGGGCGAAGATTTAGAACGAATATTTCAAGTTTTGAGAGCCGGTTCTATCTGTGTCAAATGCCACTAATTGAACTGAAGAAAATGTTATCTTGTATTGATCTGCTGAATGTGTTGGCTCCCTCCTGTGTAACAAATACAATGTCATGCCTGATTGATGTGTTATTATTTGCTATGTTTTTGGTTCATTCATGTGTGTTGTGTTCTGTGTATCCAGAGCTGGGTGGAGCGTGCAGGCAGACAGGCTCTTCTATCAGACACCCTGGATCTCTCCGAGCTCTTCCACCCTGACACCTTCCTCAACGCTTTGAGACAGGAAACTGCCAGGTGACCCTGAATGCTAGTCGATTAGTGTGAAAAAGAATCAGTGCTGAAGTTAATACCATCTTTTCTTTGTTGTGGTTTTAGATCCATGGGTTGCTCTATGGATAGTTTAGTGTTTGTGTCGTCATGGAGGAGTCCCATTGCACACGCCAAGCTGCAAGTCAAGGTACGACAAGCTCACACTCTGCTACAGATCATGCATGCAGACAGCAGGCACACACAACATAACAACACTTAGAGGAGGAAGACTCTTTTCACTGATAATTGGAAAGAAAGGAAGTAGCAGACTGCAAGAATAGAATACTAAAGGAGAGAAGCAAGTGAGTACGACTGCTGCAAATCCACTAGAGACTCTCTCTGGTGTAATATGCTCTCTTCATGGATTCAATGGACACCAAGCCATATAATAAAAAGAGCGAGTGTTCACTTTGAACAACTCACATTTGCATGCTCTGATTTAATGGTGATATAATTGTATTGTCTACAATTTAAATACTCTTTTTCTAGATGTTCTTTTTTTTTGTTGCCAATGAGAATTGGCATGGGGTGACTTGCACTTAGTGAAAATATATACAAATAGAGAAGGGAAGGGTCCGGGGTGGTTAAAAGGAGACTGCAGCTGCAGGGAGGGAAGAGGAATACTCAGACATCTGACAGGGAAAGTGAAAGGGGATAATTGTTGTAAAGCAATGAGCTCTCCTACACACAAGCACACACACACTCACCCACTCACACAC
>NW_011362702.1:0-12866 GCF_000735185.1 Notothenia coriiceps
GGCATGTGCATTGTTGATGGGATTCATCTACGCCCTCAACCTGGAATTCCCCAACAAGCTCAAATACACATTTGAGGTATTCTAAAAACTGTTTTTGGAGCTTGATGGAGCCAAGCTGCTCAAATAGGTCCAGAGCCTCAAATAAACAATTTGTTCTGAAGTGGTAGTGGATGTTGACTTGTTTTAGTGCCGAGTGACACAAACACAAAATAATGTGATGTGGAGAAACCTTTTTCTGTTAAAAGTGGACTGTTTACACGGCACTTAAAGGTTTTAATTGTTGAGTAAATTGCACTTGGAAGATTATGTTAAACATTTTCACAATGTCCATGCACGTTACTTGTTAAAACAATGTGATATGACTATTTTGAAGGTTCTGCTCAGTGTTAACAATTGAAATGCACTCAACTGTTTAAATAATCTCAATGTATGACCATATTGAACTTATAAATTTTTTATCATTTGGTCAATAAAAAAAAACATGATCAATAAAATCTTGTGTGTGGCAATATATTGTTTACTGGTAACCTTACTAATAAATTAATATTAATGTGTAATATGGATCAATTATTAAGTAAATAGCTGCCTACTATTAGGAGTAAATATTACTCATTTATAAGTAATACCTTTAATGTAATTGAGTTAGATTTTACTTAATTTCTTAAAGTGAGTCTTATATGTAAAATATTAGTAATCTTTACCCAGCTGCCTATGATTGAGAGTAAATATTACTCATTTATAAATAATATGTTTTATTAAGTAATTGAGTTAGATTTTACTTAATTTCTTAAAGTAAGTCTTATATATTAAATATTAGTAACCTTTACCCAAAAACATTGGGTAAAATCTACTCAAAAGAAGTGTGTGCAAATTGTTACCCCCATTTTATTGAGTAGATCTTATAGGTTGATTTTTACAGTGTTCCGTTGGGTTGCTTTAAAGTCAAGCTTCAGTTTAAGATTCACCCTGTAATAGATGTAAAACATGTGATGGAGCATTACTAACCTGACTCAGATGGTTTGTTTCACCAAACCATCTAGGAAAGCTCCATTGGAAGCCATTTGGAAAGGGCAGCCACTTTCAAAAATACTTGGCAGGTGATTGGATCAATCTGTCTATCACCTTCTATCATGGGCCACTTCTGATTGGTTGACAATGGCTGGTACATGTGGAGCACAGCACTTCTGATTGGTGTGGATGACTGACACACAAGAAGAAAAAAAAAAAAAGCAGGCTTTGCGATTTGATAATCGCATCATTTAAAATCGCGATTTTGATTTAAAATCGATTAATCGTTCAGCCCTAATCCTGAGCAAGTAAAAACAATAAGTGTGGCTTGATATTGAGTAAGAAAAAGGTTTATAAACGCTGTGAGACTGGGTCCGCGGAGAGCATTTATTTTACATGCATAAAAACCTTAATAACACACAAGGGGACAGGTAATAACCGGAAAAGCATGACATGGGACCTTTAAATGAATTAGAGAAAATTAGCTAGGAGGCATTGATCAACCAGGATTATTCCACTCCAAACTCCCTTTTTTGTTGGATTCCCCCCACCCCTTTTGAGATATCGAAGAAAAATGACTAGTGGAACAGGCTTTAGTCCACACCGGATTCTTTGGATTTTTCTTTAAAATATTTTTTTACTGGATGCATAAATAACTGATTGCACTGATTTTCAATGTTCCATAACTACATTATGAGCCACTCTTATCAGCTCTCAGCTTGCAGCCTTCACCTCTGCTTTATACAGCCTGGTATCTGCCTTTTGTCAAATAGCTACCCTAATTTTATAGCTTTACCACCCTTTGTGTAGCGTTCAAAGGTGCATCCACCCAAAGATAACAGTTTACAGTAGTTAATTGGTGATTAAACGACTAGATGTCCTTGTAAAATGTCGCTACCTGTGTTGTGGTTTTAAAAGAAAGTTTTAAAGATGTTAGGATTTCATTGGATTTTAAATGGAAGTGTTTGTTTTAAAGTAGCAATGATAGAAACACCTGTAAAGATAGATGGCATGACCTGATATGTTGTTACACTTAAGAGTGCACAGCATCTATAAAGATGTGGATATTTTCATATTTATTGCTCAAGTTAAGTCCTCAACGAGATAAGTACAGTTTATTTTAATTTAAGAGGTGCTGGTGGGTGGATGTTGTAAGAGTGAACATACACTTCCATGAATGTCAAACTATTCCTTTAAGGGCCCTATTCTGCTTTGTTGGGCCTGTAGGGTGTTCTATAGGTTGTTGTCCTGAAACGCCTCTGTTGGACTCCATTGTTTTTTTATATTTCCGGAACAAAGTGGCATCACTATGGAACACTGCTTCTATTGGCTAGCACGGCAACACATTGTACTGATAGGCTAAGGGGCGGGATATTTTCAACACATCTCTAAGAGGTTGACCAATCAAAACAGAGCCGGACAGCTAAACAATCAGAGCACACTGGGCTCTGGTGTCAGACAGAGGGTGAAAAGAGGCGCTGCACCACAGGCAGTATGAGAAAAATAAAGAGCTTTTTGAATATTAAAGCATGGAAACATGTCCCAGTAGAGGCCTGAAATACTAATATACACCTGAAGCATAATATGTTGTCTTGAAACCATTTTTATCTGTTAAGGAAGTACAACTTTCTTGATCAAATGTAGGAAACCTCAACTTTTTAACCTTCTTTCAAGTGGTCGAGCATAGCGTGAGGCCCCCACAAAGTTTATCTACTGCAGTCATTTTCAGAGGCAGCTAGATTTTACACTTGGAACTTGTTTGCCAGTGAGATAGGCAGCCACCCCAGCCTAAGCTAAAGCTCTACACCTGTGTAATTACATTTTAAGCAGCATTGGCTAGTTGAAATACCCGGAGTAATTAGTTTCGTTTTTGACTCTATAATCTTTTGCTTTTGTGTTAGGGTTTGGACTTTTTGCTGGAGGGAGACACAGATCAAGTTAATGGGTAGTATGGAATTCTTTTACATAGTTAGAGGTAGGAATAGAATTCCTCCATCATCCAGCCACACAGAGACTGAAATGGGTTTTGGGAGTTGTTTCCTTTTATTAGGAGTGTAATGGTAGTGCTGTACAATTATAAAAGCTGTTCAGAGGCCTTTATAGTGTTCATTTGTGGTAACACCTGTGTTTCCATGCAAGAGAATGAGCTTCTGATGGTGATGATGAACATAGAGCGTAAAAAAAAGTCCAGCCTGCAAGTTGAGAGCCAAAAACATGGTTATAAAGTAATCTATTAATTTGTTACGGCTTCGAAGAGACCAGCAAATCCTCAACTCGGCCTGACTTTTAATTTGTTATATATTTCCATGGCACAGTTGTCACTGGCTTTCAGACTGTCCCTTAGAACCCCCCCGACACCACAACCTCACCCACCCCCGCCCCTGCTCGTCCTTCTCCTTGCCTCTTCCTCTCTCCTCATCTGTCTCTCTCCCTTCTCTGTCAAATGTTTATAGCTGATGGCAGATAAGATTATTTCAGCCCTGAACCTCTCAGTGCCAGCTGCCTCAGACCTTTGCTCACAATAAAGCCTAAGATGCGTTCCGGGCAGGGGGAAGATTGTTGTAGTTGGAACTCATCCTAGGTATATATTGATAGGAGGTTGAGGTGCAGAAAAATAAGAACACAATTTTTTGGCTCGGCCTATCATGGCCGTGTTTAGGACTCCTTACTTGCATACTTGTATTGAGAACAAACAGGGACAGTGGCACTGGGATTAAACCCTTATGATGTGTTCAGTATGCAATACACAATGTTTATTTTTGTATTTGCCCACCAGGAATATAGTAAGTCTCCCACAGTCCTCCCATCTTTTTTTACTGCCAAAGATATCGTGAAACATTTGTGTGATTTGCTGAGAAAATATACATTCTGAACACAGTATATTCAAGAGCATGAGCACGATCCAAATTCAGCGCAGATGCTTTATATTTGTTGCTCTTTGAGAATGATTTTCCAAAGCTCCAAACATCATTAAGCAGGCTGAAATGTGTTTCTTTTAAAGTTGCATAAAACAGGAAATCTTGTAATGGACACAAAGTTGGATACATTTTGAGTATTTCTATTTTATACATGCACCTTTGTCAACGGGATTCTGTGTCAGTCCCTGCATGTAAGGCTCAAAACACCATACTGAAATGCCCGGACTAATCCAGTTGAACACACTTCAACCTGTCATAGTTGAAGCAAGAATGGCTCATGAGTGGAAAATTAATCTGGTTTAAAGGAGAGGTGTCATGGCCATTTCCACTGATCATAATTCCATTGTTGAGGTATACTAAAATAGAAAAATACTGTGCAATTTTCCAAACTCACAATTGTTTCGCATACAGCATCTCTGTAAAATATGTGTATTCAGCAGTATTCACTTTCTCCACTAAAACGGCTCGCTGCAGCTCGTTTGTTCTTCAATTAAACAAATGATTGTTCAATAAAATAATAAAAACTTGTTCTGTTCTACTTACAAATAAATCTGTTGAAATGTCATAATGGATGTTTTCTTATGACAAAACCAAATGTTTATATTTATGCTTGGATATGATACAATTTGATTACATCACCCTCAATCCCCAGTTAGTTCCCATTATTCCCATGGAAAGTTTCTAATAGGGAGTATTTCCGACAGTCCCCAGTTTAACTTCCCATGGAAACTTACCGGAAATGCTCCGCCCCTTTGCAACCCTAGATACACACCTACATTGTTTACTATCCAGCGAATTAGAGGCAGAAGAACAGTGCCGTTCAGAAACAATTTATCCCAAACCTGTGCATGCATGCTAAAGTCCCAAGCTTGAAATGTAAACATACGTTAAACCAAGTTCTGAACAGACTATTTCAAATAAACATAACCTTTGTAAACGTAGTATTCATGATGGTGTGACCTAAAAGATTGCCTCTGAGTGTATGCGAATCTTCCATGATAAAAAATCATCTTACTTCACTTATCAACACAACTGTCAAAGGACATGTTGAAAGACAGGAATCCTTTTGAACCAGCACTATTCATGTTAATGGATTAGACCTGGCTTCCTTGCGAGCAGTTCCAACTCTGTAGCCCTGCTGTAAATAGAGGCAATATTTACACAGACAGCTCGGTCCATGTTCAATGAAAGGGGCTGCCCAAGAAACCATCCAGTCAACCTGTGCTAAAACATCTTTTTAGTCACAACGCCATTACATATGAAGATCAAGTCAGATTAGCGATCACAACTAACTCCAAGAGATTCTAAATGCTCAAATATGTCATGGTTAACCGCTCTCTGAAGTAAATCCCATTTCAGATACCTCTAGATGTAGCCACTAGCTCGAACCCGGTGTGAGAGCCGTTATCACCTCAGGCTCCGACACAGCAGAGCAGCCAGCGTAGCTTATGAACGCAGAGCTATCAGAGAGCGTGTCAAAAGAGGACAGTCCGCTGTGGCAGATTAGCCCCCCCACTCCCCTTTGGACGTAGCAGCTCTCAACATCTGTATGAGGGAAATGAGCAGCAGCGAGGTTAGCACACTGCATGCAGCTCGCTAATTCTAACAACTGCCTTATGGGAGGCTCGGTACGCCGGGAGAGGACCGTTACCTTGAGAGAACCGGCACCCTGGAACCGTCTCGTCCCTTTACTTTATAAACAATGATCCATAAATGGATGGTGAATGCTTTTGGCTGACATAACCTACTAGGGATATGAAGGAAGCCCGCCATTCAAAATAAAAGTTATACACTATATTAACCGGACTTCTTCCTGTGTTAAAAAAGTAAATAAAACTGCACATTACACCGGCTTGGTTTAGGTACGTGTTGTCACCGTGCGTGTACCAATGCCACATTGCATATGTGAGCCATTCCCTCTATGAATAATGCCAACATTAACGGCACTTGAATGTGTTGTTGGATCTGTGCCGTCTCAAATTGCAAAAACACCATGAGACGTGCTTTGGCTGCATGGTCATGGCCCCTCACTTTCTTAATTGTTTTATTAAAATAGCCCTATATTGGTCCAATTCAACTATAACAAAAAAAGAAAATGTCAGAATGTGACACCACAATTAAATGTGTGGAAAATTATAATAATAATAATAATCTTTGTTGTGACTAATTCCAATAGGGTAGTAATGTCCCAATTTCAGTGTTGGATTAACAACTACAGTCCCAACTTGCATTCAGTCACAAAAATGAATGCAAACACCTTAACGATATTGCATCTTTAAGAGTACGAGCTTGAGGGTTCCCTGGACTACAGAATGCTGCTTTTTGAAGTCTTGTCCTCTGCGTTCTTTTTTCACCATTATGTTTCCATTAAATTAAGCGCCAGCATTTATACTATTATGATTAGAACATAATGATGTTCTTTAGCAGATTCATCAAATTGTTGGAATGGGACAACATGTCCTCAAAAACCTTAACGATTTATGGGGATCGATCTATACAAGTCTCCAAACAAGCCTAAACAGCCAGAAATGGGGCATCCTGAACACCACATGGGTGATTTGATCAGCATACTCAATGCCACTCCTTAATCTTTTTATAGACATCCACATAAATGTAAATGTCATTATGAGGCGACCACAGTCATTACCTATACGAAAATATCATTTTAAAAGTGAAACTTATCTGCCACGGCAAACGCACCGAGCCGGTTTCATCATTGTAAACCACACAAGGACACCTTCCTCAATAATACGGGGCTAGCTTCCTTTCATGTGGGACAAAGTGGATCAGAGTGGATACACCTTTTGGCCCAAATACTCACTGGATAAAAACATTAAACCTAGGAAAACAGTACAAGCGAGGAGAAATCCCAGTTTGTGCGAGCAGAGGAAGTGCATATGCGCTTTGTCATACGTGCTAGCGTAACACACCACATACTAACCAGTGCACACTTTGAAGGGCCACTGTAAGGCGACAACAACAACAGAGGATTAAAGAGGCTCACACAGTAGTATGTTTAGACATTAACTCAAACAAAAGAACAGAAATGATGCACAACAATGGTGGAAGAACAAAAAGCGTGTTCGAGTTTCCTATTCCACTAAACAACGAGCAGGAAAGGGCAACGGTGCAAAGGTCATGAAGCACATGATCATGTGCTGCCTTCATGCAACTTTTGTTGTTGTTGACAGGGTATCATGTCTTGTCGAGGCTATTTTCTTGCCTCATACAGGGGCCTCGGCCAGACATAAGCGCCACTGCTGTACAGGGCGGCTGGACTGGGACAGGCAGGAGTCTCCTGGTCCACGGCGCCACTCTCCCCGTGCTGCCCAGTACCGGCCCAGCATGGCTATCTTATGGACCCCCACGCGCATGAGCACTTGCTTCTACCGCGACACACCGGGGTCTTGCTTCGAGGCTCTACGAGCGAGTCGCCTCGACCCTCATTTCTCAAAGACCACTCTCAGGTCATTAGACGAACAATCGTTGCAGGCCGGTGGTCGTGTCCG
The DNA here is from genome assembly GCF_000735185.1 of Notothenia coriiceps. Taxonomy (NCBI): domain Eukaryota; kingdom Metazoa; phylum Chordata; class Actinopteri; order Perciformes; family Nototheniidae; genus Notothenia; species Notothenia coriiceps. The sequence goes on from NW_011362702.1 coordinate 7,436, forward strand.
CTTGCTCGGAGGTGGAGCTTTGGGAGGAACCTTAAATTACTACGAGACAGATCACACCCTTTCTTTCCAGGCTTGTACCTATCCGTCTTCCAGAGCCGGCTTCTGGGGACCCGCTGACTCAGCATCATTTCTTGCTCTTCGACGATTGTAGAGAAGTAGGTCCTTCTATCTCTGCACGCACTTCTAACTGCGGAGTATTATCCTCACGGCACTTACGGAACACACAGTACCACCTCTGAGCGATCTTGCTTCCGGAGGCTTTCGTGGGGAACCCGCATCACAGACTTGAGAGGGGTCTCACTCGCAGAGGCTTCTATGGACCCGCTTTGTGAATTAAAGCATCCTCACACATAGGATTGTGGAGGTCACACATTACGGAGCAAAGACACTCAGAATGAGGTACACTTTGGTCATAGCCCCTAATATTGGGGAGGCCAACATAGCTAGGGTTGAGACATTGTGACATGTCCCCTAAAGTGGGACTGTACGATGTTGGCGACTTCGCTAGGCCCTGTCAGAGAGAGTCTGCCCCGTACACATTCTTCTGCACTTCGTGCTTAGCCATACACAACACTAGCGAGGGAAACCAATGATCAAGAGAGGCACTCTTGACACTCTTATCACTAAAAGGTTTTAGACCTGTAATCTGGTTTGGCCTTTCTGGAAGCTGGCAGCATGTGTCTCCCGTCTTCAGACCTCATCATTAAGATGACATCTATGGAAGAAAACTAAAGGTTGGGGACATGCACATTGTATCCTTTTTTCCCCTTAATCACTGTCCAGTGAGACGTTTCAGGTGAGCAACTGGGACAAAGGGTGTAGGGTGTGGAAAATGCCATCAGATTCCCAAGAACCAAAGGGTTCCGCTTTAAACATGCTAGAATAAAACATATATTGTGAGAAGCTGCATAAGATGCTTGGTTTTTCCGTTAATCAATCAACTCATTATCAAAAATTGCTGTAATAATTGGTAGCAAAACTCACCAGCGCATGCATTGCGAAACAGCCAGTCTGTTTTCCTCATTCGTTTCCTAATCTGCCTTAGCTTCTTGAATCAACCTCCTGCGTCTCTTCAGCCTAGAGCTGTGCCATCGCCTCTCTCAGCTGCCAGCGCTGACGTCCCTCCTCATAGAATCTGCCCATCCACCATTGTTACATGTCCTTCCACCCCTGCATATGTGGCCATGCAGTGCGCACCACTCCCGTTATCCCTGGGCGACCGAACAGGGTGGAGGGTTGCACCTGGGATTCCTCCCCGTTTGAGCTTCATACCACTAGAGCCCTGCCTCGGATATTCAGAGTTCTAAGGTGTGTATGGATCCAGTCATTTCCACGAATGGGAGCCTTCTACAGCGCGGCAGGTCATCTGCATAACTGCTCATGCCTCTATCTGTAGTGTCTGTTCAAGCCGCTTGCGCGAGTCTGGTCACACTCACACATGTGCCATTCTTAGCAGTTACTTGGGCGTGAGTATACTGCTAAGGTGGGCATCGCAAGAGCAGATCCTTACATTCTGCAAACGGGTGTGCTGTTTCTCTCTCCTCAGCTATAAGCGAGAGCACGTTGCGCTCTTGGCTGTACGGGGCATCACGCTGGCCCTTAGGGGATCCCCACCCAGGAGCATGATGTGTCTAAGCCCAGCGTGGCCATTTTAAAGAATGTGCCTCTTTCCTCCGACGGTTCCGCACACACACTTGTTCTATTTGGGACTTGACACATGAGAGTCTGTGCGTTCATTACGTCTGTCCAGGACTGCGTCCGTTCCCGCCCTGAGTTGTTAGCGACAAGGCACTCAGCCTGGTGGCCGCGTAGCTGCGGCCTCAACATCTGCCTCCGAAAACACGCGACATTCAGTGAGATAGTGTAGTCATATCCGTGCAAACGCACTCGACGTTTTTGCAATTTCTCTCCAGCCATTGTTTCCTCCGGCTGTCCCTCGACCTGGCCGATGCGGCCTTGCGCGCGGATGAGTCAGGACATACTGAGCGCAGGTGCTCCACTCTCAGCTTCTGGGAGGGTCCATCCTGGACTAGGGTCCAGATCCAGGCGCGGTGTTCATTGTAAAGCTCGCGTCTGTGATGATGGGACCCCTTGACTTATGCTGCACGGCAACATGGTGCATCTTGCTGTGCAGATGGCCAGTTTTCGATATGTTGCAGAGTCACAGGCCCACTTTATCTCCTTCTGTTCTGCCCATTGTTGATCACTTTTGCGATGCGTAAACTGAGGTGAATAAATAACAACGACAACAATAAACGTAGTTAATGCAGGCAGAACTAAATCTTTGTTAATATCTTGAAGGTCAACAAATGTGATTTTGCGTTTATGACACATAACAAAAAGGACATTGCAAACTGGATTTCCGACGCGAGAGTATCGCGCCGCAGAGATTATAAACTAACCAACTCTGGTTGGGGTAATGGCTTCAATGAAACAACTAGCGAGATTGAGTTGACTGATGAATTGAATTAAATACCTGGCGCAGAGGCTGTTAATTATCTCAGTAACTAGTATGTGAGGCTTGCTAACAGGCATAAGTGTCTTGTAGTAACAACCATCGACGTTGAAGTGGCTTACTTATGGCGTGGCAACATGTCAGTTAATACGTTATCACATACTGTGGCTACGGCTGACGAGCTAACCACCTAGCTCACATAGTTTACCACAGTGTATTTTAACAGTTAAATGGACATTTTCTAGATAAGAAGAATCAATAACATGCTATGTGCTGGTATATTGTATGAAAATATGTGAGAGTCCCTACCGTTTCGCAGCTGCGCCCTCGTTTGCTGAATGTGTCTGAAATCTGAAAACCACAACATAACCCTATGTACAGTCCCCCCTCCTCACAGGCTCTGAACAAAACCTTTCGCCAGAACACCGGAGTTATTTCGACTCTTCGGTGTCTCACATGTTTATCTTTATAGCACATTAACTCTCGCGCGAATAAATACCCGTCCTACGTGGCAAAGCTCTGTACTACCTTGAATCATGGTATAAATATGCGACACACAAATGGTTTACATAGCCTCCGTGTATTTAATGCGTCGACAGCGAGACAAATGAGTACTGGAGCCAAAATAGAACGCGAGCCCTTCGTCCGCCAATCATCTGCGTCAGCGCTCAATGCCAATGGATGAAAAGAAAGTACTGTGTGTGCCTTAAACGCATTTCGGAAATATGAAAACCCCCTGTACATAAACGTACAACACTTAGAATAGGTGTAAATACAAACTGGGAAATGTATCACATTTCCCAGTTTGTATGAACCTTTCATAATGTTGACTGGCAGAATTATTTACTATTTTGGTTAAACTATTTCTAAAGTTTTCCCCTTTATGTTTTTTCTTTATATGAGCAAAACATTTTGTTTATTAATAATCTTTTTTTTAAAACAATGGAATAATTCCCATTAATTTAACAACACAATGTAAAATAAAGCGAACTTAGTCTAGAAAACCCTAAAGCTTTTTTCAATACCAGTGGGATGCGGGAAGAAATGTACATGCATTGGTGATAAATGAACGACATACAAATATTAAGTTAGAACCCTTTCTAGCGCGATGAATTATTTTGTACACAATAACATATAATTATGACTGTGTCATATAGCTTTGAAATAATGTATATCAAATACTTTTTCAGTTTAATTTGCCTTATACATAACTAAAGCCAAAAAATGGGTGAATGCTAAATGGACAACATGCAGTATTGTAGTTGTTTAAGTCGGTTATTGATAATAAGCCCTCTGATTGACCTCTACTAAATTCATCTCATTTTAAAAGTAATAGGTTTTTAATTTGAGAGCATATTGGATAGTTCAACACAGTTATGCATAAACATAATTATATGGAGAATGAGCAGTTTCAATGGAATCTGGTATTTGCTAATAGGCAAAAGAATAAGTTCACAATGGTTACTTCCTGTCAGATCTGATTTAGTTCCTGAGACATAGATCCAAATAAACATTTTGCAACAACTCAGTAGGAACAAGCAGGAAAAAATGGGTGGGAAATATAGACAATTATTACGTTTTAAAAGTGTACAGAGTTTCCTAAAATGAATATCGCAGAATAAGCAGTGAAGGTGACACGCCTACTACTAGTTAACATATGTATTGACGGCCATCCAAAACGTCCATCCAAAACATGGGCAGCGAAATCATAGCTCTACATTTGAAGCGTGCTGCCCCCATCTCGCCCACGTGTTCTAAACGCCGGAAAAAGTACTGGCGCCTCTTGTTTCTAAATTCAGTTTAGATTTGTTTGCCACCAGACTTACGGACCACGTCGCAAGGCAGCTTGCCTCTTTCCGAAAAGGACGGCTGTTTTCGTACGTGAATGAGACGACAAAACCAGAGCGGGTGTGAGTTTGAATGAAGAGCTCGCCTTACAGATGCATTTTGATCTCACAACCCTGTCCAACGTGGGGAAAATAACGACCCGGGATACTCTATAAATGTCTCTACTGAGCTGCTCAGACCACATTACCCGTGGATTCCCTGGAGCAATGTGTGTTTTCGAGGTTGGATGTGGAAAGGTCCACAGCATCTTCGCAAATCTGGAAGCTGCAATTTCATGGCCCCCCGCAACGACAGTTCAGGCGAGAGGGGTCCTGTCACATACTCCTGTGGTTAAGATCTATTGTGGGGGAATGTGTGCCACACACTGTATGAAAGTGACTAAATACAAGGGGAAGCTTCTGCCAGGCTTTGATGTCATGTGATACAGGACTGCTTGCCAGAGGGAGGACCTGTCTTGTCCCAATCAACAGCATTTGATCACTATAACTTATGTCTGTCCAAGAAATCAACCCACTCAGGTCATGAAGCTGGTAATGTAGAAGTTTCTTTGCGTTTCCTAGAGGTTTTTTTCATAAGTTGTGAGTCTATTTTTTTAGATCATATCTACTTACTTTGCTGTTTTTATATTTATTTTTAGTAAGAAGTAAGAAGTAATACATGCTACTGTGCTTCTGAGTAGTGATGAAGGATGTGGATGAAGGTTTGTAGTGAACACAAGGACGTTGACTACGTTACCGCCATGGAGTACTGGAAGGCAGCGCGAGCAAGTATCACCTCCCCTCGCTGGGGTGGAGCAAAAGAGCCACACTAGCGAAGTTCGTCATTGCAGGAATCACTGCCCGGACAACGGTAATAATATATTATCTTCAATAATTGAATTCTACTATAATTTTAAGATTAACAACTGCAATTACTGTTTGCCTACCATTTTTCAGGCAAGAATCAGTTGACACCTCTTTGGAGACACATGGTCCCTGGGATCCAGCCACATGGGCTGTACAAGGACATTGATTCCAGTGCACAGGCAATGGCTCTGCTGGGGTCAGTATCTTCTCCCCTCCTGGATGCTACTAACACGGAGGTAGGGCTGCTCGATATGGGAAAAAATCATAATCACTCATATTTTGG
>NW_011362702.1:12911-18275 GCF_000735185.1 Notothenia coriiceps
ACTAAACCTGAACACACACAAAGTCACAGCCAGAATAAAAACAATAAGTGTGGCTTGATATTGAGTAGAAAAAGGTTTATAGGTTGATGAACGCTGTGAGAATGGGTCTGCAGAGACTGTCTGTTATCAGCCAGGGAGGAGAGATCAGCAGGGCTGCCTGCACTGAGTGTGTGTGTGGATTGGTCAATTTGGACCAATCAGCGGGGGCTTAACGTAACGGCTCCGCGGACGTAACGGCCCATTTAGTTCCGGGTACGTGCTTACGAAAGCACGTACCCGGAACTAAATGGGCCGGAAGAATCAAATGGATGATGACGTTTCACCAACGAGGCGTTTTGGGGAGGTATTTTCTAGAGTTTTACTCGCTACAGGGTGTACTTTAAGGGTTTTGACTCTGCACACCGTTTACATGCAGAAAAACCTTCATAACACACAAGGGGACGGGTAATAACCGGAAAAGCATGACATGTCACCTTTAATAAAAAAGAACGGCATCTGGGTTTGCAATGAAAATTGTTACAATATGTGAAAAGGTCATGCAAAGAACATTTTATTGACCTCAAGCAACCCTGGAATTCTTGCGGTTGAACAAATAGTTTTCAAAACACATAGTATTGCAAATGCACAGAAATAGGATAGCAGCATTTTATCAAAATGTCTTCCAGCTGGGAGCAAATGCAATTCAACTTGAGCATTGAAAAGGTCCTGAGCATTTTAATTGTGGACAGCACAGTCAGCATAGTAGTTTCTCATCCTATCTTTGAATTTTATCGCATCTTCTTTAGCTGTCCTCATCCAGAGTTCATTCAGATAATAATTCCCTGTATCTGCAGGTTCAGAAGCAATATGAGGCAATATGTGGGTGTTGCTGTTGTCAGTGTTATCAGCTGGGCCGGGCTGTCGGCCCAATGAGATGGCATTTCAATGTGACAAAAAGAGTTCAAGACAGAGAGCATTTCGTTTTTTTACCAACAAAAGAAAATGCATAAGTGGATTGAATAGACTTATCGTCCCATGTTCTTAGTGTTATCTGTTGCATATCAGTCTTTAATGTTGAAGTGTCTAGAGGGGAAATCGCCCCAGTGGCGCCCTCTAATTAGCAAAAAGGCAAAACAAGATATAAACATGAACTGGTGAGGCGTTATAAGAGCTACTGTCTATTGATTTCTTGCAGTGACTTTGAACATCTCTTAAAGTCATGCTTCCTGATTAATGGACTTCACTTCAGTCTATTGCTTTATTAGTGTCATTAGAGTAGCGCTAAAAGAGGCAGGACTCTGAATTTCCCCCAAGGGCGATGAATAGATTTTCATCTTCTTCTTCTTAATATTCCTGGGCGTACATTTTATGGTACTTTTTACTTTTTCTCCACTACATTTTAGAAGCCAATATTGCACTTTTTTACTTTACTACATTTATTTTACAGTACAGCTTAAGTTACTTTACATAATCGGATTTCTAGCTAATACATAGTTATGACGATGAAAATCTTAGGTCACAGGCTCCTCCAATAGTGCAACACAATAAAACAGAAAGAAATAGTGCAAGTAAATAGTAAATACAAAAAGAAAAATAGTAAAAAAGTGAAATAGTGCAATAAGAGTCGACAAGTCATTGGAATATGATATATTAGATAAATAATTTCTAAGTACTATTAAACTATAAATCAACTAATAAAAAACGTGTCATGTTATTTTTGGTTACAATATCCTGCAGCAATATACAAAGTTATTCAAATCACCTAGACATTTACCAGAATTATAGACAATAACGCATCAAAAATTATCATCCTGTAATTTTATACGGTTCTGAAAAGGCCATTCCACTTAACAAATTATTTTAATTTTGGTGCTCAGGTATTTTTTGATGCTAACACTTTTGTAAATGCACTTAAATTAGATTTAGAATTACTTGATTTATTTCGATTTGTTTCACTAAATGTTTTATAATGCTGCTATTTACATTTGTAATACTAATTATTATTTTATTTTATATTTTTAATATGTATGCATGCCAACTAACTAAATATTATTTTTATCTTGTGTTTATCATTATTTTCTCTTTGCTATAATGATGTCAATTTAACCTCTTGGAACAAATTAATGACCTTTACTTTTAACAAAGTAATTATACAATTAAGTATTGCTTACAGTAAGTACTTCTTCCACCACTGCTAAATCCACATACGCTTTATTGATACGCAACAATTATCTTATGCTGTCCCTGTTTTGTTCAATGGAAATTTTCCAATAACTATCAAACAGCATCTAAGTTGTGATTAATATCCAGCAGTATTTACATTTGTTTATTTATATGTAAGAGGAGAAAAGAGCTGATTAAGAAAATAGTTAAAAAACAAAGATTTTCAAACTTTCAGAAACTTTCTAATTTAGAAAAAAATCCATGGAAACCAAAAGTTGTTAATACATATTATACTTAAATGAAACTACAAACGTGACTGCACAGAAAGAACCCTGTATTTCACCTACTGCACTGTGTTAATAGAGATATAATGCATATGTCTACTTCCTTCTGGATAATTGCTCTATGTGTATACTTTAATGTTATGTTGCTCAAGTTTATAACGTCCAAGCAGACTGGAGCCAGCCATTTACCTTCACTGTTTTCAGTCTGTTGACTCTTCCTATACTGCTCCACTCACCTGACCCAAAGAGCTTATGTACTTTAATGTGTTTGCATGTGCACATCTGCTCATCAGTAGACGAGATGTATTTGTAATATTCTATACTATGTGTGTTTGGATGGATGTAATACATTTTCTCTCAAATGATTGGAGGGTTACCTCATCAGCTTATGGTATGATGGCTGTCGACCTTTCAAAGAGCAGAGGTTGGGGACATAAAAATTAGCTGATTGTCAGCAGAGCAGCAGATGCCTGTGATAAGATAATGATAAGGCTGCTATCTGGCTTCCACATCGATAAGTTGACCACATAATTTCCTAGTGGCCATTTAGTATGTTACCTCTGTGGCCGGTGGTTCGATGCTGACAGAACAGCTAACAGGTCAATTAGAGCAATGAGGCCTGCAGGCTAAGTGAGTGGTGGACAAAGAGGGTTCAGAAAATAAAGTGCACCTGTCTACCTACTCTGGGATGTAGCTTAAGCTATATAATATTGATTGTGATGCGATAAGGACAGGTCGTTGTATCAATAAACAGACGCTCCCTATTCCTTCGCTTGTCAACATCGGTTGTACTATCCCTTTCTGCTGTGTACTTTAAAATTCACCCATCCTTTATTATTCCAAAATCAATCTTTTATATAAACCGTTTCAGTAATACTCAGTTCAAATTGAGTCGCTTGCTACTTTGTTGACCTTATGAATGGATCTATGCAAATATGTACTGCTGCTCTCTGGTCTCCTTATCCCTCTTCTATCTCTGGTTGTGCCATCACCAACACACACAGTGACTGCCCAGTACAAAGGTGCTTTTTTATTGATGCCATTCTTCATCTTCTGGAAGCCGATGACTACATAATAAGGGCCTTACATATGATTAATCTATCCGTGGGTACTGACAGCTTGCTATCAACCATGTTTGGAAGTCTCTTATTATTTTTTAGATGAGCAGCACTGTGTAGAAGCAGAGCTTACTGACTGTCACTCAAACATTCCCCAATGTCTTACTGACTGTATACATGTAATGGTAGCACTTTACAATAAGACTACCCTTATAAAGGGTTTACGAATAGTTTGTAATTAATTTGATTAATTAGGTTGTGAAAACTTTATAAATCATTAATAAGCTTTTATAAGACATGAGAAACAGGGCAACTGTGACCGGTTGCTTGCCAAATAGTGAGCCTACATTCATCTGTACTGCTAAGCCTTATATTGGCTACTTAGCTTACTTCATCTTCTTCATCAGCCAGCATCCTTGGTATCTGTTGTTCACTGAGTTGATTCTCCCCCCATCCATATTGATGTTTCTTGGCATCTCTTATGACCATTTATTAATGAGTTACTACCATTTAATATTGGTAAAAGGGAGACTTATTGTAAAGTGTGAAACACATCACCATCTATTTGGTGCACATTGTTCTATCTATGTTTGGAGTGGGACACTGTGAGTCGGCTCACTGGTGTGGGGTCGGCGAGACAGCGAGACACCGCAGAACTCAGCCTGGGCACACACACAAACTCCCAGTCAGGCTGCGGGTGTGTGTGTGTTTCAGGCTGGGTTATACTGTTGGGCATTGTTGTTAAGCGGTTAGTAACGTCTGTTTATTGGGGTAGCCGGCCGCCGGTGACTCTGACATTGTTGTGTTACAGGTCTTGCTGTTTGGTTGAGGGTAAAAAACATCTCAAACTTCGTGACTTTTCCTAAAACGGGTATATTAATCAAGTGAATTGAGTGAATCTTGGGGCACGGGGAATTAAGAGAGAGAAAAAATATATACTTTGCCGCCACACCCCGTTGCCAAGCAACACTTATTGTTTAGGTCACGCAGCTCCGTGATCACCTGAAGCTCAGCCGCTGTATCGGACCGGTGAGCGGAGCAAAACACACGTTTCAAGTTCAACCTGGTCTCACCAGAATGCGTGACTCCACCACGACTCCTTAACACCGCAGTGCGTGGTGGAGTCACGCACTCTGCTACATTTACGTGTCGGCACCACGCAAAAAACCCCAATGTAAAGTGAATGAAGCTCCTTTGTCGTGGTGCACACACGCATTTCTACAACGTCCCGCAGTGAGCTTTTATTCTATAAACGTTTTTAAAATCTACTTTATAGCTTGTAGTAACTCACGGGAGGCTTCTTTTCTTTTATTTGTATTCATAATCATTTTTATTTTTCGTCAGAATGTAAACCGGCTCAGGCATAGGGGACGCACAGGCCCCCTTCCAGCTGTTTCAGTGCGCTGGGCCTGTACTTGGAGACAGCCTGTTGAAAGCCGTCCCCGACGCCGCCTCCGGACCCTTGCCAGACCTGATCACCGTCATGCGTTCCCTAGCTGTCATCCCAGTTGCTACATGCGTCCTGCGCACCGAACTACTTCAGTTACGCCAGGAACGCGACGAGACATTCCGCGCATTCGCTGCCAGAGTGCGGGGTAAAGCAGAGACATGCGCATATAATGCAGTATGCGAGTGTGGTAAGGACGTGGACTATACCGACCACATTATCCGCGATGTGCTGCTCAATGGCATCTATGACTCGGACATACGCCGCGAGACGCTGGGGACAACTGACGTCCTGGTCAAGCCAGTTAACGACGTGATTGCACTCGTTGAGAACAATGAGATGGCCCGTAACGCTCTCCCGTCGTCCTCCCTATCAGCCATGTCGTCATTCCGGCGCCTGAAGACGACTCCACAGGCGAGCCCCGCCCCGAGCC
>NW_011362703.1:0-2666 GCF_000735185.1 Notothenia coriiceps
CTTCTATGTTGAAAAAGAGAAGCATGATTTCCACCCCAAAGAAGTCTGTACTACTGCTTACACTTGTATGCTTCTTCTCAATACAAATATTTGAAACGAGAAATCTTGGTTTCTTGGTTAGTTCTTCAATCAGCACTCATCCTGTCATGCTTGTATTTATGTTCAGAATATAGACTTCATGCATCTTTGGTTATAGTGCATGGTGACAACAAATAGAGCGTTCAAGTTTTAAATGATTTGACTGGGCAAATTATATATAAGTTTCATCTTACAGTACAAGCAAGCTTTCAATGATTATATGTCAGTGTTAATGTAATTCCAAATCTTCATTGTCATAGGGACCTAACAACAGGGCTGCTGCCATTTTTGGAAGTTATTTGGACTTAGAACTTGTATGACATCCTAATTCAGTACTCACGTGTGTAAATCCCATAGTTAGTACAGTTCTGTAATAGCTTAATCAGGGTATATGCAGGAATCCTGAAGTCAAATGTAATACCTTTTAAAGACCTTTTTTAAGACCCTTTCCATACATTTGAAGACCTCATCGCCACTTGGAGTTTTAACCGGTTACATTGGCGACACACTTTACTATATAAAGTATCGATTATCCTTCCTCCTTGTCTTCCAACCATTTGGACGCAGACTTGCATTTCCCCATAACGATGTTGTTTAACAACCGGCGTAAACGGACCTTCGTGCGCTATCAAGCAGTGAGCGCGCGATGTCCTGTTCAGATGACGTCAAATCCAACGGGATGCCATAAATAAAACAGAATCACACTACACACCTACGCAATGATTACATTCAGGCAGACTGTAGAATACAACCTCTTTGGACAAGTTATATACTTATTGAAAACAAGCTACAAAATGTAATACCTTGGAAAATGCCGTTTAATACTTTTTAATAGCCTTCATTTTCGCTAAATTGATTTATCAACTTTAAATACTTTTTAAGACCCCGCGGACACCCTGTTAATTCCTATCCTTAAATGTTTTTTTTCCTAAATACAGTAAGGAAAAATGCTTCTGTAATGTCATCCTAAACTGGGTTTCTGCAAAGAGGCCCCTAGTGTACATAACTATCACGTGACCAAAGCATCCTCAAAAGCAAGGAACAAAAGAGTCCTTAAGGGTGATCTCCTCCAGAAAATAAAGAAGAGGAGTTTGCCACCACTTGAAATGATTTCATGAAGCAGAGAGGAAATCAAACTACTTTTAACTGAAGAACTAATCCATGCACTAGTGGCCCTCTGAATAATTCTCACTGTGCTTTTACTTTAGACAAGGTAACAAGGTAATTCATGTGCAACAGTTAAAAGAAGCTCTAAGCTCTCAACACAAACAATGGAGATTATGATCAGCACAGTGCAAGGTTATCTCTGGGAATCACCCCCGCCCACACACAACGAAAAATAACTTTAATTGTGTGGTATGAATATCAATTACCAACAACAATGAACAATGGAGCTTCATATCATATATCTAGCTATCACAGAGCGTGGTACCATTAGGGAAGGACCCGACAGCAGCAGATGGGACTCCAGCGTAGACGCCCCTGAAGCCTCCTGCCTTTTGGAAGCCCTGCGGACTCTGCAGTCGTGTCTTAATGGTGTCCAAGGGGAAGAGGGTCAGATCCACACACATCCCCGCGCAGCCCCCCGCCTGGAGAAACAATAACTTTGTGAGATATAATGCTGCTTTACACACTCAATCACACCAGTGGTGGGAGATACAGATATTTTACTTAAAGTAGAATTACTTGTTGTTTTGGCTACTTGGGGGCAAGCTGTAAATGCAACGCTGACATATAATGATCTTATTGAGTGGATAACCACCAGACTAAGGGGCAGTTTCATCCCACAGGCCATAAGACTTTTAAACACCTGAACTTTTGAAAGAACATCCATAACATTCATCTGTTTGCAACTCATATATATTAATATTCCTTCTTCTTCTTTCGTGTAACGTCAGAGGTCCAACTCGGTGTCGTGTAGCCATGCCCGCATCTCTGGTCCTAAATCGAAGAGGCTGGCTTCCGAGGGCGGTCTATATAAAAGGGCAGGCGGTTATTATATGTTCGGCAGTCTGTTCAGGGTCACCGCACTCGCATGCAGCACTGTCTGCCAGGCCCCACTTCTTCATTGATGTTTTGAAGCGACCGACCCCAGTTCGTAGGCGCTTTAGTGTGGTCCATTGCCGGCGTGGTAGGTCGTCTCCTCCTATGGCGCCATCTCCTGGTTCCCAGATGTAGCGATGGATGCGGGAGGGCCCGGCTAGCTCCCACTCCTGCTTCCAAGCAGCCGCCAACCATGCATCTCTGGAGAGGTCCTCAGAGGTGGAATTGAGAATCTCTTGTGCTGCCTTGTTGAAGGGGAAGCGGGACTTGAGCCTACTTAGGGGCGCTGCTCTCGTTGTCGTGTTATGCAGGATGTGCCAGTCATGCTTTTGGGCTTTCCTGGCCAGGGCGAGGGTGGCAGGCTGGCAGCCTCCCGTCGGAGGCCGGCCGGAGCTATTCCCGCGAGGACTGGCAAGAGGGACACAGGGGTAGGCTTCAAGCATCCAGTTATAATCCTGAGGGCGTTGTTGATGACCACGTCAACCTTACTTGCGTGAGGGCTTCTGCTCCAGGCTGGGGCGCAGTATTCCGCTGCAGAGAAGACC
>NW_011362704.1:0-6315 GCF_000735185.1 Notothenia coriiceps
TGTTGTGTTGCTCTGTTGGAGGACCCTGTGACCTAAGATGTTCATTGACATAACTACACTGTAGCTATGTACAGTACGAATGACAATAAAAGCCATGTCTCTGACTGGTTTCTCTGACTCTCTGTCTTGTCTCTGACTGGTTTCTCTGACTTGTCTCTGACTGGTTTCTCTGACTCTCTGTCTTGTCTCTGACTGGTTTCTCTGACTTCTCTGACTGGTTCTCTGACTCTCTGTCTTGTCTCTGACTGGTTTCTCTACTCTCTTTGTTCTCTGACTCTCTGTCTTGTCTCTGACTGGTTTCTCTGACTCTCTGTCTTGTCTCTCACTGGTTTCTCTGACTCTCTGTCTTGTCTCTGACTGGTTTCTCTGACTCTCTGTCTTGTCTCTGACTGGTTTCTCTGACTCTCTCCTCCTGTGTTTGCAGTGTTGTCGGACAGACAGGAGAGCGCTCTGATAGAGCTCATGGTGTGCACCCTCCGTCAGGCAGCAGAGGCTCACCCACCGGTCGGCAGAGGCACCGGCAAACGGGTAGGTCGAGTATACACACTGTACTACCAGCATTCACTTCAACTTTACACATATTGACACAGTTGGGTTGAGGTAGCAGTCCGATGCTGTTGTCCTTGGTTACAAAATAAATGTAGATGTCTTAATATGCCAATTTCAAAGAATAGATTTTCACATGACTTCTTTCTGTTTTCAGTGTTTCAGAGTAATAACATTCCCCCCCCTTGGTTCGGACACCTTCTGTGTTGTTTTATTTATAATCCTTATATACCTTTATTGTTTATATTTACTGTTTACTCAGCATGCACTCGAATTCATTCATAGATTAATTCAGCGTTAAATTGACACAATTTCTAAAAAACACCACCTGTGTGTAACCGCCTTAAGTGTTCAATTCAAGTGCTCAACATTGAAATTAAAACAGCTAGATATCTAACGGAGTGTGTTTATTTATGTATTTTCTTAATGTTTTATTTATTGTCAGCAAGCCTCGGCACATTTATGAATACATGCTGAGATTGCAAAACAGACGTATTTGTTCTATCCATGAATAACTTTCTTGGTCACAATGAAAGAACAGCAGACTCCCTGTTTATTTCCCTTTTTCATGCATTTTTTTACACATTTGACATTCTGCTCGTCCAGGTGTTGACAGCGAAGGAGAGGAAGACGCAGATAGACGATAAGAACAAACTGACAGAGCACTACATCATGGCGCTGCCCATGCTGCTGTCCAAGGTAAAACCTCATCCTGCAGCAGACACTGATTAGTGACTGATCTGTTTGTCGAAATAATTGATCAGGGTGTTATTTATATAGCCATGAGAAGTGTTATTGAATGAAAGCCAATCCGGAGAGGTGTGCTGGCCAACTGCTTGTGTGTTTTATTAACTGGGAAAGAAAAAAAGAGATTGATTGTTTTTTCTGCCTCTGAATGTCGGCTTGTGACTTTTTTTTATCTCAGCATCACAGATATCTATTTCTTAGCTTTTCTGTATTTTTTTTACAATGTGCTAACTTATCTGATGCACTAGTAGCGGTGCTTCTGGAATAATTCACATTGTCAGGACGCTTATCTGATTCATTATGTAATTAGATTCAGTCTTTTACAAAAAGCACCTCAAAGCTTTATCTTAAGATGAAAAGTTGAAAAAATTGTAAAACTCTGTGTTTCCTGAAAACTCATTTGACCTTAAAAGAGATATATAACTATGCTACAGAAGGCTTTTTTATGAAGTATCATAAGCTATACATCATATTGATTACATTACAGTACATTGTGCTGAGGCTTTGATCCAAAGCGACTTACAATAAGTTCATTGTCAGTCGAGAAACAAACTCAAAAGCAAGAATCCTGCAGGTACATCTCCTATCTATAAACCCAACCAGATTAAGTGCCACTGCATTAGCTTCACTTAAAGCCAAACCTACGTACAGAAGATAATGTTTCTTGTTAAATTATTATTATTATTATTATTAGCAAAGATTCAATTCAATTCAAATGTATTTATTAGGGATGCCAGTGATTATTCGATTATTCGAATATTCGTTACAGTCTCCATATTTATTTATATATATTTTTTTTTCTGGCTTAGTTTCAACCAAAATATAGACTAATGCTAATAATAGAAATAGTATTGATAATTGTAAATTGCCATTGGTCACACCACCAGTTTGTTTTACTGTAAACTTGGAGGAAGCCTGTGCAGAGCCGCCCCCTCTGTCTTGTCTCTGACTGGTTTCTCTGACTCTCTGTCTTGTCTCTGACTGGTTTCTCTGACTCTCTGTCTTGTCTCTGACTGGTCTCTCTGACTCTCTGTCTTGCCTCTGACTGGTCTTTCTGACTCTCTGTCTTGTCTCTCACTGGTTTCTCTGACTCTCTGTGTTGTCTCTGACTGGTTTCTNGCCATTGGTCACACCACCAGTTTGTTTTACTGTAAACTTGGAGGAAGCCTGTGTGCAGAGTAGACCCCGCCCCGGGTGGGGGGGGTCGGTCGAATAATCGATTATTATTCGCCAGGGCTGCCGAATAATCGATTTTGATCATGGTCAGTTTCTGGCAACCCTAGTATCAGCCCAATATCACAAAACACATTTGTCTCAGAGCGCTTCAGAAATCAACAAACATGAATGATAATTTAAGATGCAGAGGAAACAAGTGAGTTCTCAGCAGGGCCGTTTCTAGCTTTTTGGGGGCCCTATGCAAGATGCTGTTCGGGGGCCCTTTTTCTTCAAACTACAATGGGGGGATTCCGAAGCCTTTAAGATGATCTGTGGAGATTCTTCAATCTGTTACACTTTAAGAGGAAAACAGGCTAATTTCACGAAAACCAAGCAATTGAAACTTACAACAAATGATATTAAAAAGGTAAACAATAAGGCTCCCCGACGTCAATAAATGCAAGAGATGCAGCATTTTCTCAACAACGTTTAGTATACCTTTTTCATTTTCCTCAGACGCCACTCATTGGGTGACAGCCCAGTAATGATTTGGACGTTATTACCCCACAAACACAAGCCACAGCTTTGCTATCATTGCAGTTTAGTTGTGTTTATATCCTACATTGGATTTTTAAGCTTATAATGCTTCACCGAGCACAGGAGGGGGCTTGGCTGTCTACAAATAAAGACGGCTAATTGGATTTCTCCCAAAATATATTGAGGCTGAACCTGAACTTTCAGCTTGGGGGCCCCCTAGTGGCCGTGGGGGCCCTATGCATCCGCATAGTCCGCCTATAGGAAGAAATGGCCCTGGTTTTCAGTCTGTGATGGAAGGTGTGTAGACTCTCTGATGTCCTGATTCTCACCTCTCCATCTCCTCACAGTACCAGGCGGACTCAGAGAAGGTGGCCAACCTGCTGCAGATCCCTCAGTTCTTCGACCTGGACGTGTACAGCGCGGGGCGGATGGAGAAGCACCTGGACGCCCTGCTGAAGCAGATCCGCTTGGTGGTGGAGAAGCACATCGAGATGGACGTGCTGGAGGCCTGCAGCAAGACCTACAGCATCCTCTGCTCCGAGGAGTACACCATCATGAACCGCGTGGACATCGCCCGCTCGCAGCTCATCGACGAGATGACCGACCGCTTCTCTCACTCTGTGGAGGATCTGCTGCAGGAGGTATGAGTGGATGTGGATATGGGGAGGTATGAGGGAAGAGAAGCAGGGGTTGGTGACTGGTGAAAGAAAGGATGCAGGTGTAAAAGTAAGCACTTGATGTCTTTGAAATGAAGCCGCAAGATGCACAGGAAGTGTGGACAGTTAGAGGTATGGAATCTTTAAGTATAAAGGTAGTAACACATAACTAGGGATGCCTGATATGATTTTTTATTATCTGATATAATGAACCATTCATTAGATATTTAATCCATCATTTCACATTTTGGTGAAATTCTCTTCAGAGAATATGAGAGTGATCAAAGAGAATTTATGATCGCAAAGCTCTGACCTAACCAAATGCAATTGACATTACTATTGTTAACAAAACACTTCACACTGGCTAACATGCTAATTTTAATTATATTTTATTCACCTAAATTTGTGGACTAAACCATTTTGAAGGTGCTTGTTATGTCAATGAAAGACAATTATAATAATATTTAATTTAATAATATAACATTTCCCATAATTCATCAGACCAATTTATATCCAGCATCCTCGCATATGACCCCAGCATCCGTAGTCTTTGTGCACTAACAGGTGTTTGTTATTCTGCAGGCGGAGGAGGCCGATGACGACGATATCTACAACGTTTTATCAACGCTCAAGAGACTCACAGCCTTCCACAAGTAAGAGAAGAGAAACTGTAATGTTAACTGACTGAAAGCACTGGATATCACTTCATTAAAGCTAAATGCCAGATACTCTATGAATGTGATTTATTGACCTCTTGTTTCCTGTTTCAGCGCCCATGACCTGACACGGTGGGATTTATTTGGGAGCTGCTACCGGCTGCTGAAGGCGGGCATCGAGCAGGGCTCCATGCCGGAGCAGATCGCCGTGCAGGCCCTGCAGTGCTCGCACTACTCCGTCCTCTGGCAGCTGGTGAAGGTCACAGAGGGCTCTCCCAGCAAGGTGACACATGGATCCTGAATAATACTTAGCTGTAGATACATGTTCTGTCCTTAGCTAATCAGTTATTTGACCAGAGGTGGGAAGTAGTGGGGTACAAATACTTTGTTACTGTACTTCAGTACATTTTTCTGGTATCAGTACTTTACTCCACTACTTATTTTATTTCCACCTTTATTTCAAACAGATTATTTACAAATAGAATACTGTATTGGTAGAACACAACACTTTTTGTGTCAAACAATATTTATATATTCAACAAAAATAATAATAATTAATCATAAGTGTCCGAAAAGGAGCGGGAGGAAGCATAATGTTTAATAAGATATTTACTAAGGCAAAATCGAATTTTCAACCTTTCGAGCCCTTCGTGGCAAAAATGTACACGCCCATAATAACTGCTATTAAATCATCATACATCAATATTTTTTTCTACTTTTTTTTTCATGAATCACTTGAACAACTTATAACGTACTCAAAACTACCAAACATTCAATAATGTTCTGGATTTTAAGCCTTTAAATGCCTGTTTCATTATTTGAATTATCTCATTATTTATGACAAAAAAAAACATTTCAATATAATAATTAGTAGGGGCATGGAACTTTGGTGGTTATTAGAGTCTTGGATGTGTCAAAGATTAGCAACAAAATTGATTTGACTGCATTATTATTTTTTACGTAGTGTCAGATAGTAGCTCTGGACACCTTCGTGGCAAAAATGTACACGCCCCAAACAACTGTTATAGAGTTATCAGTTGACTAAATGATATCATTTAAGTTCATTTAGCCATGAAACATGTAGCCTGACTGATGCTGCTGTTTAATATTGTGTGTGTGTGTGTGTGTGTGTGTGTGTGTGTGTGTGTGTGTGTGTGTGTGTGTGTGTGTGTGTGTGTGTGTGTGTGTGTGTGTGTGTGTGTGCAGGATGACATGTTGGCTCTCAGGAGAGTGGTGAAGTCGTTCCTGGCTGTGTGCCAGCAGTGCCTGTCCAACGTCAACACAATGGTCAAAGAGCAGGTAACAAAACACATCTGAAACAAGCTGCGCACACCTTTAGTGAAGAATAGATGTGTCTTGAGAACAGGTGAACAATTTAAAATTATAAACAGTGTACAGCTTTCATTACAATTCATCAAGTCAAAGTCAACTTAATTGTCAATCTGTCAGTTGTGTGTACAGATAGAGAGATCGAAATACCGTTTCCCACAAACCCAAATACAAAAATACAAATATGTATATCCTACAGTATATATACACAATCAACAGACACAATACATATGCACACATTAAGATACACAACAATCAATATACAAAATACCAGTCACTTCAATATCTTTGGGAATATACATTAGTGCAAGACACGACTGTCACAGTTTGTGATATGATATGACAATTTGAGGTTTGATATGTAATCCTGGAGAGGATATAGACTAAATAATTGTAGTGTTCAAAAAATCATTGAAATGTTTCCCTGTATTTTCTTCTGTCATTTTTCATATTTTGACATTTGTTGTTGAGTTAATCTGGAAAATAGTTTTTTGTTTCAATGGTTTTCAAATTTATTTTTTTCCCCATTTTTTAATGCTCAAAGGTTAGGTAATAGTAAGGGAATATGTAGAATAGACAGTAATAATAATAATAGATTACATTTGTATAGCACCTTTCAAGGCACCCAAGGCGGCTTTACATGGTGAACAAACAAACAAACAAACAAACAAGGGCAAATAATAAAGTAA